>NC_041381.1:228206410-228210452 GCF_002162155.2 Triticum dicoccoides | reverse complement strand
TGGATCTGGGAGAGGGCAGAGGGGGAGTGAGAGTGGAGAGCGAGTGGGTGGAGAAGGGGGGAGAGGACCGAAGCGGAGAGGGTCCTTATCCTCTCCGGGGCCTATAGCGATGCGGGGCGGCGATGTGGTCGGGGACGAACACGGGCGCCTCGGTCGTTCGAACAGTGGGGAGGGAGACGACCGGGGGAAGTGGGGCTGGGCCGGCCTGGTGCGCGGCCTGGTTGGGCCGGGCGGTTGGGTGGGCCGAGGCCCAGGGGGGCAGCGGGTTTTTGTTTTCTTTTCATTTTTTATTTTATTTTCAGTTTATTGTCTTCTATTGAGTTTCTTTCTATTTTTTGTTTTATAAAATACAACACTAGCCCCTAAATCAACATTAGTAATTTATGCCACTGCCACAAATAGTTTGAGGTTCAAATAAAATAGTTTAGTATTTTTATAATTTAAAAAGCATTTAACAATTGTTTTAGACACTGTTTTATTCACAAAAGAGCATTTAAATACTTTAAAAAAATGTTGGGTCAGCACCATAATTGGTTTTGGAATATTTGCCACACTTTGAACATTTTATTTTGCATGTTTGAAAATTTTGAACTTTGGACTTTAATTTGAATTTGAATTTGAATCGTGATTTGGATCAAGTGAGATTAGCAACAGTAATGCGATGACATGGCACCATTAACGGGGGATTATTGTAGCTTAATTATCCGGGCGTTACAATTAGCCCCCAAGTGCCAAGTGTATAACTTGTTATGTGCTTGGGACTTTGAAGAAAGTACCAACTTATTGTCTGTCTTTTGCAGGCTGACTTGACCAAGAAAGATTCACAAATCGCCGACCTCCAACAAAACATCAAGTCCCAGCAAGCCGAAACTTCAAAGGCCAAAGAAGAGCTGAAGGGCACTTTAACAGCCATGGAACAGTTGAAGGATGGATTCAAAGACGAGCGAGCAGATTGGGAGGCTGAAAAAGCCACTTTGCTAAAGCGGGTGGAGGATGCTGAAGCGGCCCTTAAACCAGTGGCAGAAGAGCTGACTGGCCTAAAGCGGCAAATCAACACTATGACTTCTGCCATCTTTGGTAAATATCCTTTTCATGAACCGTACTTAATCATCCTTGAAACCGCTAGTTTAACAATAATATTGTAACCATTGCAGGTAGCCGTGTTGCCCATCTTTGTTTAGATATGTGCAAGAAACTGAAGGCTGCCTATACCTTGATAGAGCAGTTATATACTGACGCTCAACGGGTCATCTGCACCGCATCATACAACAAACCGCCCCCAACTTCAATCAAGGATACATTGGCAAAGTTGTCCATGACGCCTACCCAACCCGAGGAAGTAAAGAGATCAGCTGCAAGGGCTGGTGCTTTGTCCGCAATGACTCATGCCAAGGCTTGGATAGTTGATCTTGATCCGGAGGATATTGGAAACGGCTATCCCAGCCAAAAAGAAGATGGATCAAAATTTGACAATGACGCCCTCAGGGCTTTGACAAAGGAAATGCATCCACTTGCGAGTAAGCTAGCTGAGGAGACTAATTTGTCTTTCCACCGGTCGATTTATGACGCGGACAACAAACGGATTGATGCATCGGTTTATGAAGCACAAAATCTTATCCCGCCAATCTGTAAGCATACTTATGCCCCTGATGTTAAACAGTCCGATCTTATTAGTGGTGAAGTTGTCTTCAGAGCTTTATCTAGGATTGACTGGGAAACCATTGACTTCCAGCCACTAGGTGGGGAGGCGGAGGGTGAACCGGCGCAAGATGATCCACAACCTTCACATCAACCTGAGGAAGAATCATAATCCTGAAGCCGGTTTATCGTATGCACACTGTCATCCTTTGTGAAAAACAATTATCCTTTTGGGAAGTTAAGAAAGCCTTGTAATAGGCTAGCTTAAACACTTGGTCTGCTATGCCATCGTGCATAGCCACTTTACCTGATACTGTTATTCTGCCATGATATGTACTGTTTGCTTATGATCCTTAGCAATTTGATGCAATCATGTTTCTGCATAGAACAAACTTAAAATTTCCCTGGCGGTTTACTGCCGGACGGGTTATGATACCCAATATAAAGCCAGGGTTTATAACCAAGACTGTAAAACAATGAAATATGAAATACACCATACCTGTAATATTGAATCACATTGTTGGTTTACCAACTTTCTTGTAGTAAGGGTGATAACCCAATTTTTGAGTGTTGATAACTCCCACCATGCTGTGCTGGTTTATAATAGGCCATACCGAGTTATGATAAACACCGGATGATCATCCTGGCGACTTATAGTCAATGCCAGGCCGGGTTAGCAAACACCGGTTTATAGTTGGTTGTGTACTAACAACTTATAGTTGAAAGCCACGCTGGGTTAACAAACACCGGGTTATATTGATGACTTATAGTCAGGCCGGGTCAGTAGACACCGGTTTACCTCAAAACCTTATCAAAGGAGAAAAACTTTGACAAATGGAAGCAAATGAAAAACTTGTAGTCGAGGCTTTTCAAGGGCTGCCAGGCCCAAATTCGAGGCTTTTCATGGGCTGCCAGGCCACTGAGTTAAACCATTTTACAAAGCCTTTTAAGATGGGCCTCACATTAACCAATCATCGTTTTAACTTTGACAAGTTCAGGGTCTGTATAAGATTGACTTGTCAAATGTTCGGCGGGTCATACCAGGATTACCTGGACGGAGTGGCTTACTTGATGAAGGCATGTTAACCTGGGGTTTTAGGTGAATACACCTAGCTTCCAAGCCTGGCTTGATAGCCTATTACAAGGGTCCTTTAAAACTCTTTGTTGCTGTGCACAAAGAACCCCAAGGTAATATTGTGAGCCGTGCTTAGTGGGTACCTATGTTTGAGTTGTGCGTGGCAACAGACTCTCTTTGGTCCCTTGGGTGTGAATCCCCCAAGCTTTGTTGTGGCTTTTTAAGCCGGTTTGATGGGTAATCAGAACTCCGCTTTATAAGCATAAGCCCCCATGTAACCAAGAAGATATATAAGACGAAACAGTAGAGGCCCCGCTTTAGCAAGGATGCAGGTTTATTTATTGATCATAATATGTACATTGTCAAAAGTATATACATAGTAGGAGCCTGTGGCTCAGGTGTAGTAAGGCCGAAGATGAGCTATATTCCACGGCCGGTGGGTCTCCTCCTCCGATTTGCGTGAGTCTTTGTGCTCTCGAACATCGATAAGGTAGTATGACCCATTGTTTAGATTCTTGCTGACCACAAAGGGCCCTTCCCAAGGTGGGGATAACTTGTGCATGTCCATCTGATCTTGGATAAGCCGAAGCACTAAGTCACCTTCTTGAAAAGCTCTGGTTCTAACCCGACGGCTGTGATAACGCCACAGGTCTTGCTGATAAATCGCCGAACGAGCTGCCGCAATATCCCTTTTTCGTCTAACAGGTCCAATGCATCTTGGCGTGCTCTTTCATTGTCCGCTTCAACATAAGCTGCCACTTGGGGCGAGTCATGGAGAATATCACTTGGGAGAACTTGTCACACCCTAGCTAGTCATGCATCAGAGTGTGTGCATCATGTTTAAATTTCCATTTAATTTGAAATGGGGATTTGTGAAACCCTCAGAATCATTTTTGAAAATGATCCAAATAAAAATTTCTCCAAAAGGGTCCAAGAAAATGCTCATGTTGCTCTCTGAAAATATTGGACAGAGATAAAAATCAAACCAATATTTTTAAGAGCTCATAGGTATTTATTTTGGGCATTTGGAATTAATGCATAAATATTTGCATTGGAAATATATTAGTTATATATATTAATATATGTCCAAATATTATGCCAATTATAAAGGAGCTCTGGAATAATATATCTAGCTCCTGCAAAAATTGGCATAAGGTAAATAAATGATTTAATATTTTATTTAAATCAAAACAAATGTCAGAAATTAGAAAACAGAAATAATTAAAAAGGGAGGAACTTACCTGGGCTCCTCCCTGTGCAGCCCAGCCAGCTGGCCGGCCCAGCCAGCAGGCGGCCCAGCCCGCCTCCCTCCTCTGTCGTCTTCGTCCT
>NC_041381.1:228197446-228206400 GCF_002162155.2 Triticum dicoccoides | reverse complement strand
TTCGTCCTCGACAGAGGGAGGGGAGTGTGGCCGGCGCGCGCGCGCGCCACCGCGCCACGCCACCTGCTCGCCTGCCTGCCTGCCCTCCCCTCCTCGTCTCGATGCCCCGGACGACGCCACGCCCTCCCCCCTGCTCTCTCTCACTCTCCCTCGGTTCCTCCCTCCTCTCCCTCGCTCTCTCTCTCACACGGCCGAACACCACCGTCGCCGCCGTTCGCCATAGCAGCCGTCACCGGCCACCCCTCGCCCCTCCGTTGAGCTCAGGAGCTCCACCTCGACCCCCTCTTCCTCCCCACCACGCCAAGCCCCTCGGGAAGCCCGGCATCGCCGCCCACGTCGCCGTTCCCCTCCTCGGCCACCGGAGATCGTCGCCGTCGAATCGGGAGCTACCGGACGTCCCCGAGCCCGCTAACCATCCCTGCAGCTCCGCGGTGAGCCACTGACTCGATTCCCCCTTGCCCCGTCGTCCCTAGCCTCCTGTAGCTGCCGCCCCCTTGAGCTCCGAAGCTCGCCGCCACCGTGCCTCGTCGCCGTCGTGGCCACAGTCACCGTAGCGCCCAACCGAGCACACCTACGTCCTCACCGCACCGCGTAGAAGCCGTAGGTGCCAACCCCGCACCCCCGCAGCCGTTGTAGCCTCGACCCCGAGCTCAACCGAGCTCCGGCAGCCGCCACGGTCGTCGCCGTCGTCGGTACCGGCCACCTCAGGCACGGCCACCACTACCGTTCGACGCGCGGGAGCAAGGGCTCTCCAACGAGCCCAAGCACGGCCTCGCCCGTGCCCTGTAGCGCGTTTCCGCATCGCGCCGCCGTCTCGGGCCCCGCCGGCGTCATGTCGCCGGTGGGTTTGACCTGTTTGACCTGGGGTTTGACCCCCCCAGGGTCATTGACGCGTGGGCCCCGTCGGCCAGGTGGTCAGATTAGTGCTAATCACCGCTTAATTAACCCCCCTGACACTGACAGTGGGCCCCAGCGCCACTAACCCCTAATTAGGATTAAATTAACCCTGTTAAACCCCCCTGTCACTGACGTGTGGACCCCACACGTCAGGTTTGACCCCAGCCAGCCGCAGTTGACCACTGACGTCATGCTGACGTCATGCTGACGTCATGCTGGCGCAATATTTATATTTCTGGATTTAAATTTAATCAGGAAATTCCAGAATATTATTTAAACTTCAAAAATTCATAACTTTTATTCTGTAACTCCAAATTAGACAAATTATATATGAAAAATGATCAGAAAAATCCAATCTATCCATCTGTACTATTTTCATGCATGATCAAACAAGTTAAATTGATGTTTTAAGTAGAATAAGGAAAAGCACTTTAAAAGGCCATGTTTGAGTTTGAAATTTGAATCTTTGATTCAAATTTGTTCAAACCCTTCTGGTTTTAGTTGCATTAGCCCAACACACTCATATTGCCATGTTTCATGCATGCATCATATTGTTGCACATTGTTTGGTGATGGTTGTGTATCGGTGTCCCTTGCGACAGGTTCTGCCTCCGAGGAGTACCGTGATTACCCTAACGAAGAACCGTATCAGTGCATCGAACCATCAGGCAAGCAACCAACCATTTGATCATATCGATACAATCCCATGTTCTCGCTCCTGCTCTCTTTTACTGCATTAAGACAACGCGTTTCAAACTGCTGTGTGCTACGGTAGTTGAACCCATTTCCTCTGCATGACCTGTCATTGCCACAGTAACTAGATGAAACCCACTAGCATGTGTAGGAGTTGATTGAGCCATACGTATGTGTTGTTCCTACCTTGCTATGCCTGCTATGCTTAGAGTCGTGTCAGGTCTGGTTCATCTGGGTGATGGGCTAGAGTGAAATGATTATGTCGGTAATGAGAGTGGTGTGGTGAACACGATTTGGTAAAGGTATCGATGAGAGGCCATGTAGGAGTACATGGTGGGTTGTTTCATTGAAGCCGACCTTAAGCACTGAGATCTGTATGTGTGATTTAAGAATCAGCTACTACCATGCATTGGGCCCGAAACCAATGGACCCTCTCGACTTCTTATTCAACCTAGTTCTCCGTCCAGGAGTTGCAAGTAGTTTCTGGTGTTTGTAGCCTACTGGAGGCCGTGGACAGCGCTGACCGTAGGGGTGGGCTGTGATGCGGTAGGTACATGGCCGGGTGTACCGAATACCCGTTAGGTATCTCGGGAACCCTGTTCACATCGTTCGGGGCCGTATGGGAAACCTCGGCCGGACTCCCTGCGGATGGAACCTGAATAGGCGATAAACCTGGACTGGAGGCTTAGGTGATTAGGTAGGTCGTGGCCGACACCCACGTTGGGCTTCCGCTTGAAGGTTGCCGAGTACATGTCGTGTAAACGACGGTAAGTGGTGAGAGCGTGTATGAAGAAGTACCCCCTGCAGGGTTAACATGATCTATTCGAATAGCCGCGTCCGCGGTAAAGGACTACTTGGTTGCCTATACAGTTCATAGACAAGTAAATGGAAACTACTAAAAGCCTCAAGATAAGTGTGAGTGCCGAGGATGGCTCCTCCGTAGGAGGACGGAGGTGAATCCTCGGTAGTGTATTGAAGTGGTGAATAGTGGACTCGTGTGCGCAAAACTATTTCAAGTTGAAGTATCGTAGGATAGCCTAGCCAAGAGTCAAAGATGGCTTGCTGCAATAACTCCACCAACCCTTCTTGATACTATGCATGTATGTAGGATCTGATGTAAGTCTTGCTGAGTACCTTTGTACTCATGTTGCTATAATCTACATTTTTACAGAAGACGCTGCAACCCCTTCTGATGGGTTCTATGTAGACGTTGACATCAACGAGTAGGCTAAAGACCCAGGTGGTGACCCTGAGCTTGTGAAGGACCACATAGTATAGCCAGAGGCTTCCCAAGCCTCTTTTATTTTACTAGTTGTCTGTACTCAGACAAGTTACTTCCGCTGTTGGCTTGTATGATTGTATGACTTGTATGTTGGGTCGTGAGACCCGTACCTTTGTGTGTATGTTATGTATGGCTCACTGAGCCTTAAATAAAGTACTTGTGTCATAGAGTCATGTTGTGATGCTTCGTTGTATTTGCACATATCGAGCATATTGTGTTTATGATTGAAATGCTTGGTATGTGTGGGATCTGACTATCTAGTTGTTTATCTTTAGTAGCCTCTCTTACCGGGAAATGTCTCCTAGTGTTACCGCTGAGCCATGGTAGCTTGCTACTGCTCTGGAACACTTAGGCTGGCCGGCATGTGTCCTTCTTCGTTCCTGTGTCTGTCCCTTCGGGGAAATGTCACGCTTTGAGTACCGGAGTCCTGTTAGCCCGCTACAGCCCGGTTTACCGGAGTCCTGCTAGCCCAGTGCTACAGCCCGGACCCACTTGCTGATGACCGACACGTTCGAAGCTGGGTCATGGATGCATGTCCCTGTAAGTCTGTGCCACTTTGGGTTTACGACTAGTCATGTCAGCCCGGGCTCTTTATCATATGGATGCTAGCGACACTATCATATACGTGAGCCAAAAGGCGCAAACGGTCCCGGGCAAAGGTAAGGCGACACCCGTGGGAACACCGTGCGTGAGGCCGCAAAGTGATATGAAGTGTTACCGGCTAGATCGATGTGACATCGAGTCGGGGTCCTGACAGCGTTGGCATCAGAGCCGGACTGCCTGTAGGTTCTCCAAGCCAAACTGGTCGATGTTGAGTCTAGAAATTCTTTAGTTATATGTAGGGGAATTGTTTGTGGGTTGGAACGTAAGGCTCTTTTTACTCCTTTATCTTATGACATTCTGATCTGAGTCAGTCCATTCTTCCACCGGGGGTTAAGGAATTAGGACCTATTCTCTCTATCAGGATCACGTGTTACTAATCAGTAGTACCTTATAGGTATGGTGGATACAAGCCTAGTTCAGTTCTTCTACCATATTATGTTGTTAGAATGGATTCAAAACTTTGATATGATGATGTTGAGTGTGTACGAAATCCTTTGTCAAATGTCTCAAATCCTTCTTGAGCATTTACAGCTGTTATGCTGCCGAAATTTTGCTAGAAATTCTAATGCCTTTGCATTATGATTGTGCTTTCAGATGGCCACTCGCGACCTCAATCAAGTGGTTCGCCTGACTCGATGCCTAGATGTACCCGGCCATACTGCCAAGTTGGTCAGGGTAATGACTGAGGCTGGATACCGCTGGTATCCTGAGTACACGGTCAAAGAGCAATTTCGGGACTTCAATCAAAGCCAGTATCTCTGCACTGTCCGGATATTTCCATCTTATCCTGGATCCACCGAGCCCCTTCACTGCTCCTATGGACTCGGGGTTACTATTGAGATGGCTGTGCAGGATGCCGCCTACTCTATGATGACCATCATGCGAGTCAGATCTGGTCTATTTCGGGACTCTGATTTTCGGTATATGCCAGGATCACTTCCGGGAGCACAAGGGTATCTCCAGGCTATCTATGCTGACCCCACTCAGGAGGATTCACGGACTCGCACCACTGCTGAGATGCTCGAGGATAAGGACCGTGAAAATCGGGCCTTGAGGTTAGAGCTCTTCAATACCCGTGCTGACCACTGGGCCACTTTGACTCGGTTCGCACCGGCGGTGCAAGCTGGATATTCAGATATGCGCGATCTCTATCCTGTGAGATCTGCTCTGCCAGACGTGATGGGTTGGCGTGATATAGGAGGCATCACCCCACCTCGTGGTCCCCGCAGGCCACCGTCTGTTGGTCCAAGACCTCATCCTAGCCCCTATGGTCCACAAGCTCCGCGAGATCGTCTGTTTCCGGATGATCATGTTGAGCTTCCAGGCTATGGAGGTGACTTCTACGAGGACTACTACGGATCGGTCTGAGTTAGTGATAGTATCACTAGTTCGCACTAGCTGTGTCATCTATCGTCCCGCGTGACTCGTGGGATATGACCTAGTTTGTACTCTTTCCGGAGGTGTAGAAAAATAATGTATAGGAGCTTGGGATGCCTCCGATGAGATGTAATCCTCTTTTCACCGTAATAGTACTTTGTTTGGTCTTGTACTAAACCCTGTATGGTGTGTATGACGATGGAATAAAAGAAGCAGTTTCTGTATCTACCATGTCATACGGATGATCATCTTGCATTTCGAGTTATTCCTTACATTTTTATCCTATGTCGGAATTTTATCATCCTGACTAAATCATTGTCTTGTTTACCTAGGATGGTCAACACGCGCGCTAACCCTGCTTCTCAAGAGCAGGCCGAAGGTAGTGAAGTCAGGGATGCAAATCTGCCTCATCCTCCTTCACTAGCCAAGGTTATGATGGAAGCTGAGAGAAACAAGCGGGAGACCAACCGTTTGTTGGAGCGTATTGAACAGAACACGGCACACCATCAGAGGACTAACGTGGTGTCACTCAGTGATTTTATCAAATTACATCCACCCACGTTCCACCACTCCGTCGAGCCTCTCGATGCTGATGACTGGCTTCGCAGTATCGCTCACAAACTGCGTTCCGCGCTGGTAGCGGAGGCTGACAAGGTCACCTTTGCTGCATATCATCTTGAAGGCCCCGCCAGTCTATGGTGGGAGAATTATGGAGCTATGCGCCCAGCGGGCCATGTCACTACTTGGGCTGAATTCAGCGAGGCTTTTCGTGAACATCACATTCCGGAGGGTCTCATGGACCGTAAACGTGAAGAATTTTGCAGCTTCACCCAAGGCCGACTTTCTGTGGATGCTTACAGCAGGGAGTTTGGTAATCTCGCATGATATGCAACTGAGGAGGTGTCTACTGACGCCAAGAAGCAAGCAAGGTTCCGTAAGGGACTTAGTCCTGAGCTTCGCCGCGACCTCCGTCTGCATGAGTGCACATCTTTTCAGAAACTTGTCAACAAAGCCATCAGTGCTGAAACTGGTCAGACTGACTATGACGCAACACGCAAGCATGGCCGTGACATGGGTTCCTCATCCGGTGCTGGTCCTCAGAAACGCTGCGTGTGGGTACCCAACACCGCCCTGCCACCCAGGTTCACACCGAGGCCATCTTTCCAGGCGCCTCGCCCTATTCAACAGTCTGCTCCAGCCAAGCCCTATGGGGGTCCAACTAACAATGCTCCTCCACGTACCAGTTCCGTGACTTGTTTCAAGTGTGGGGAATCTGGCCACTATATGCGTGAGTGTCCCCAGACCAACCCCAACCAGTCTGCTAAAGCTGTTGGCCGTGGCAAGCCGACAGGGAAAGTGTTCCACGCCAAACCGGCCACCGCTTCACGTGGCCATGTCAACTGTATCTCTGCCGAAGAAGCTCAAGAGGATCCCAACGTCGTTCTCGGTACGCTTCTTGTTAATTGCCACCCGGCATCTGTTCTTTTCGATACAGGAGCCTCTCATTCTTTTATATCTGAAAACTATGCTCGTTTGCATAACGTCGCATTCGGTGATATGCCAACCTCTATGGTAATTCAAACTCCGGGATCCAAATGGCAAACTTCTAGAGTAAGCCATGGAAATGAAATCCAAGTCGACATACTTGTTTTCCTCGCGTCTTTGATAGCCCTTAAATCTTCAGATATTAATATCATTCTGGGTATGGACTGGATGTCAGCTCATCATGCCCAAATTGATTGCTTCTCTAGGACTGTCCAACTCACCCATCCTTCCGGGAAGATAGTCAATGTCTTGACCCGAATAGCTAAGCGACAATTATATTCTCTTAACGCCAGCCCTTTGCCAGACCTTGAGGACATTCCGGTAGTCCGTGACTTCCCGGATGTCTTCCCAGAGGAATTGCCAGGTGTTCCACCTGACAGGGATGTCGAGTTCGTAATAGACCTCATCCCCGGAACCGTTCCGATTGCTAGAAGACCTTATAAGATGGCACCCCTAGAACTAGCCGAGCTTAAGAAACAACTCGATGAGTCCTTGAAAAAGGGTTTCATCCGACCTAGCTCATCTCCGTGGGCTTGCCCCGTCCTATTCGTCAAGAAGAAGGATGGTACGGACCGGATGGTTGTAGATTACCGACCTGTCAATTTGGTCACAATCAAGAACAAATATCCGCTTCCCAGGATCAACGACCTGTACGATCAGCTCGCTGGATCCTCAGTCTTCACCAAGATGGATTTGAGGTTAGGCTACCATCAAATCAAAATCAGAAACGGGGACATCCCTAAAACGGCCTTTGTTACTCGTTATGGCCAATACGAGTACACCGTCATGTCCTTCGGTTTAACCAACGCTCCAGCCACCTTTTCTCGGTTAATGAACTCAATCTTCATGGAGTATTTGGATAAATTCGTCGTAGTTTATCTCGATGATATACTCATCTACTCCAAGAACGAGGAAGAACATGCCGAACATTTAAGGCTAGTGTTGAAGAAACTTCGAGAGCATCGCCTTTATGCCAAATTTTCTAAATGTGAATTCTGGTTGTCAGAAGTGACCTATCTGGGTCATGTAATATCTGGTAAAGGTATTGCTGTTAACCCTGAGCGAGTTCAAGCCGTCCTTAATTGGACTCCACCTGAATCGGTCAAGCAAGTTCGGAGTTTTCTAGGCTTCGCGAGCTATTGTCGTCGCTTTGTCGAGAACTTCTCCAAGGTTGCTAAACCTCTAACCGAACTCCTCAAGAAAGATAAGAAGTTCGAATGGACTCCACAATGTGAGCACAACTTTCAGGAACTGAAAAGACGCCTGACCTCTGCTCCCGTACTGGTACCGCCAGACTTCTCCAAGGACTTTGTTATCTACTGCGACGCCTCGCGACAAGGACTAGGTTGCATTCTCATGCAAGATCGACACGTAATTGCCTACGCTTCACGGCAATTGCACCCACATGAGGAGAATTATCCTACTCATGATCTAGAGCTTGCAGCTGTAGTCTATGCACTTAAAACCTGGCGACATTACCTCCTCGGTAACCGTTGCGAAATATTCACTGATCACCAAAGTCTGAAGTACATCTTCACCCAACCGGATCTGAATCTCAGGCAAAGACGTTGGGTTGAATTGATCACAAACTTCGACTTAGGAATAACCTACACCCCAGGGAAAGCCAACGTCATGGCTGATGCGCTAAGTCGTAAATCTTATTGTAACAACCTGATGTTACAACAAAGTCAACCGCTTCTCCATGAGGAATTTCGGAAGCTTAACCTTCACATTGTACCTCAAGGTTTTCTTTCCACCTTGGTAGCAAAACCTACTCTTATGGATCAAATCATTGCTGCCCAAAAGCGAGATAAGGGAATATCTAAAATCAAAGAGAACATTGCTAGCGGAGGTGCTAGTTGTTTCTCCACAAATGATCATGGTGTTGTGTACTTTGAGAACCGTCTAGTGGTTCCCAAGAACTAGCATCTATGGCAGTTGATCCTTAAGGAGGCTCATGAATCCCCTCTCACCATTCATCCCGGTAGTACTAAGATGTATCAGGACCTACGCCAGAGGTTCTGGTGGACTAGGATGAAGAGAGAAATTGCTCAGTTTATTGCTAATTGCGACGTCTGTCGTCGTGTAAAAGCAGAGCACCAACGGCCTGCTGGCACCCTTCAACCCTTAGCTATTCCTGAATGGAAATGGGATAAAATTGGTATGGATTTCATTACCGGTTTTCCCAGGACCAAGAGAGGGAATAATGCTATTTTCGTCGTGGTCGATCGTCTTTCCAAAGTAGCCCATTTCTTGCCTGTTCGTGAGAGTATAACCGCTAGCCAGCTGGCAGACCTATACATCTCCCGAATAGTGTCCCTCCATGGTGTTCCTTTGGAAATCAACTCGGATCGAGGAAGTCTTTTCACCTCTCGATTTTGGGAAAGTTTCCAAAATGCTATGGGGACCCGTCTCTCCTTCAGCACCGCTTTCCACCCTCAGTCGAGTGGTCAAGTGGAACGCGTCAACCAGATTCTAGAAGACATGCTTCGAGCCTCTGTTATCTCATTCGGAATGGACTGGGAGAAGTGCCTTCCATTTGCCGAATTCGCTTACAA
>NC_041381.1:228148105-228196152 GCF_002162155.2 Triticum dicoccoides | reverse complement strand
CGAACACCACCGTCGCCGCCGTTCGCCATAGCAGCCGTCACCGGCCACCCCTCGCCCCTCCGTTGAGCTCAGGAGCTCCGCCTCGACCCCCTCTTCCTCCCCACCACGCCAAGCCCCTCGGGAAGCCCGGCATCGCCGCCCACGTCGCCGTTCCCCTCCTCGGCCACCGGAGATCGTCGCCGTCGAATCGGGAGCTACCGGACGTCCCCGAGCCCGCTAACCATCCCTGCAGCTCCGCGGTGAGCCACTGACTCGATTCCCCCTTGCCCCGTCGTCCCTAGCCTCCTGTAGCTGCCGCCCCCTTGAGCTCCGAAGCTCGCCGCCACCGTGCCTCGTCGCCGTCGTGGCCACAGTCACCGTAGCGCCCAACCGAGCACACCTACGTCCTCACCGCACCGCATAGAAGCCGTAGGTGCCAACCCCGCACCCCCGCAGCCGTTGTAGCCTCGACCCCGAGCTCAACCGAGCTCCGGCAGCCGCCACGGTCGTCGCCGTCGTCGGTACCGGCCACCTCAGGCACGGCCACCACTACCGTTCGACGCGCGGGAGCAAGGGCTCTCCAACGAGCCCAAGCACGGCCTCGCCCGTGCCCTGTAGCACGTTTCCGCATCGCGCCGCCGTCTCGGGCCCCGCCGGCGTCATGTCGCCGGTGGGTTTGACCTGTTTGACCTGGGGTTTGACCCCCCCAGGGTCATTGACGCGTGGGCCCCGTCGGCCAGGTGGTCAGATTAGTGCTAATCACCGCTTAATTAACCCCCCTGACACTGACAGTGGGCCCCAGCGCCACTAACCCCTAATTAGGATTAAATTAACCCTGTTAAACCCCCCTGTCACTGACGTGTGGACCCCACACGTCAGGTTTGACCCCAACCAGCCGCAGTTGACCACTAACGTTATGCTGACGTCATGCTGGCGCAATATTTATATTTCTGGATTTAAATTTAATCAGGAAATTCCAGAATATTATTTAAACTTCAAAAATTCATAACTTTTATTTTGTAACTCCAAATTAGACAAATTATATATGAAAAATGATCAGAAAAATCCAATCTATCCATCTGTACTATTTTCATGCATGATCAAACAAGTTAAATTGATGTTTTAAGCAGAATAAGGAAAAGCACTTTAAAAGGCCATGTTTGAGTTTGAAATTTGAATCTTTGATTCAAATTTGTTCAAACCCTTCTGGTTTTAGTTGCATTAGCCCAACACACTCATATTGCCATGTTTCATGCATGCATCATATTGTTGCACATTGTTTGGTGATGGTTGTGTATCGGTGTCCCTTGCGACAGGTTCTGTCTCTGAGGAGTACCGTGATTACCCTAACGAAGAACCGTATCAGTGCATCGAACCATCAGGCAAGCAACCAACCATTTGATCATATCGATACAATCCCATGTTCTCGCTCCTGCTCTCTTTTACTGCATTAAGACAACGCGTTTCAAACTGCTGTGTGCTACGGTAGTTGAACCCATTTCCTCTGCATGACCTGTCATTGCCACAGTAACTAGATGAAACCCACTAGCATGTGTAGGAGTTGATTGAGCCATATGTATGTGTTGTTCCTACCTTGCTATGCCTGCTATGCTTAGAGTCGTGTCAGGTCTGGTTCATCTGGGTGATGGGCTAGAGTGAAATGATTATGTCGGTAATGAGAGTGGTGTGGTGAACACGATTTGGTAAAGGTATCGATGAGAGGCCATGTAGGAGTACATGGTGGGTTGTTTCATTGAAGCCGACCTTAAGCACTGAGATCTGTATGTGTGATTTAAGATACAGCTACTACCATGCATTGGGCCCGAAACCAATGGACCCTCTCAGCTTCTTATTCACCCTAGTTCTCCGTCCAGGAGTTGCAAGTAGTTTCTGGTGTTTGTAGCCTACTGGAGGCCGTGGACAGCGCTGACCGTAGGGGTGGGCTGTGATGCGGTAGGTACGTGGCCGGGTGTACCAAATACCCGTTAGGTATCTCGGGAACCCTGTTCACATCGTTCGGGGCCGTATGGGAAACCTCGGCCGGACTCCCTGCGGATGGAACCTGAATAGGCGATAAACCTGGACTGGAGGCTTAGGTGATTAGGTAGGTCGTGGCCGACACCCACGTTGGGCTTCCGCTTGAAGGTTGCCGAGTACATGTCGTGTAAACGACGGTAAGTGGTGAGAGTGTGTATGAAGAAGTACACCCCTGCAGGGTTATCATGATCTATTCGAATAGCCGCGTCCGCGGTAAAGGACTACTTGGTTGCCTATACAGTTCATAGACAAGTAAATGGAAGCTACTAAAAGCCTCAAGATAAGTGTGAGTGCCGAGGATGGCTCTTCCGTAGGAAGACGGAGGTGGATCCTCGGTAGTGTATTGAAGTGGTGAGTAGTGGACTCGTGTGCGCAAAACCATTTCAAGTTGGAGTATCGTAGGATAGTCTAGCCAAGAGTCAAAGCTGGCTTGCTGCAATAACTCCACCAACCCTTCTTGATAATATGCATGTATGTAGGATCTGATGTAAGTCTTGCTGAGTACCTTTGTACTCATGTTGCTATAATTTACATTTTTACAGAAGACGCTGCAACCCCTTCTGATGGGTTCTATGTAGACGTTGACATCAACGAGTAGGCTAAAGGCCCAGGTGGTGACCCTGAGCTTGTGAAGGACCATGTAGTATAGCTAGGCTTTCCAAGCCTCTTTTATTTTACTAAGTTGTCTGTACTCAGACAAGTTACTTCCGCTGCTGGTTTGTATGACTGTATGACTTGAATGTTGGGTCGTGAGACCCGTACCTTTGTGTATGCTATGTATGGCTCCCTGAGCCTTAAATAAAGTACTTGTGTCATAGAGTCATGTTGTGATGCTTCGTTGTAATTGCACATATCGAGCATATTGTGTGTATGATTGAAATGCTTGGTATGTGTGGGATCTGACTATCTAGTTGTTTATCTTTAGTAGCCTCTCTTACCGGGAAATGTCTCCTAGTGTTACCGCTGAGCCATGGTAGCTTGCTACTGCTCTGGAACACTTAGGCTGGCCGGCATGTGTCCTTCTTCGTTCCTGTGTCTGTCCCTTCGGGGAAATGTCACGCTTTGAGTACCGGAGTCCTGTTAGCCCGCTACAGCCCGGTTTACTGGAGTCCTGCTAGCCCAGTGCTACAGCCCGGACCCACTTGCTGATGACCGACACGTTCGAAGCTGGGTCATGGATGCCTGTCCCTGTAAGTCTGTGCCACTTTGGGTTTACGACTAGTCATGTCAGCCCGGGCTCTTTATCATATGGATGCTAGCGACACTTTCATATACGCGAGCCAAAAAGCGCAAACGGTCCCGGGAAAAGGTAAGACGACACCCGTGGGGATACCGTGCGTGAGGCCGCAAAGTGATATGAGGTGTTACCAGCTAGATCGATGTGACATCGAGTCGGGGTCCTGACAGCGTTGGTAGCTTTAGTTGCATTAGCCCAACACACTCATATTGCCATGTTTCATGCATGCATCATATTGTTGCACATTGTTTGGTGATGCCTGTGTATCGTTATCCTTTACGACAGGATCTGTCCCCGAGGAGTACCGTGACTACCCTAACGAAGAACCGTATCCGTGCATCGAACCATCAGGCAAGCAACCAACCATTTGATCATATCGATACAATCCCATGTTCTCGCTCCTGCTCTCTTTTACTGCATTAAGACAACGCGATTCAAACTGCTGTGTGCTACGGTAGTTGAACCCATTTCCTCTGCATGACCTGTCATTGCCACAGTAACTAGATGAAACCCACTAGCATGCGTAGGAGTTGATTGAGCCATATGTATGTGTTGTTCCTACCTTGCTATGCCTGCTATGCTTAGAGTCGTGTCAGGTCTGGTTCATCTGGGTGATGGGCTAGAGTGAAATGATTATGTCGGTAATGAGAGTGGTGTGGTGAACACGATTTGGTAAAGGTATCGATGAGAGGCCATGTAGGAGTACATGGTGGGTTGTTTCATTGAAGCCGACCTTAAGCACTGAGATCTGTATGTGTGATTTAAGATACAGCTACTACCATGCATTGGGCCCTGAAATATGACCCCGCTCGACTTCTTATTCACCCTAGCTCTCTGTCCAGGAGTTGCAAGTAGTTTCTGGTGTTTGTAGCCTACTGGAGGCCGTGGACAACGCTGACCGTAGGGGTGGGCTGTGATGCGGTAGGTACGTGGCACGGTGTATCGAATACCCGTTAGGTATCTCGGGAACCCTGTTCACATCGTTCGGGGCCGTATGGGAAACCTCGGCCGGACTCCCTGCGGATGGAACCTGAATAGGCGATAAACCTGGACTAGAGGCTTAAGTGTTTAGGTAGGTATTGGTCTACACCCACGTCGGCTTTCGCTTGAAGTCTGCCGAGCACATGTCGTGTGCAGATGCTAAGTGGTGGAAACATGTATGAAGAAGTACACCCCTGCAGGGTTATCCTAATCTATTCGAATAGCCGCGTCCGCGGTAAAGGACTACTTGGTTGCCTATACAGTTCATAGACAAGTAAATGGAAACTGCTAAAAGCCTCAAGATAAGTGTGAGTGCCGAGGATGGCTCTTCCGTAGGAAGACGGAGGCGGATCCTCGGTAGTGTATTGAAGTGGAGAGTAGTGGACTCGTGTGCGCAAAACCATTTCAAGTTGAAGTATCGTAGGATAGTCTAGCCAAGAGTCAAAGCTGGCTTGCTGCAATAACTCCACCAACCCTTCTTGATAATATGCATGTATGTAGGATCTGATGTAAGTCTTGCTGAGTACCTTTGTACTCATGTTGCTATAATCTACATTTTTACAGAAGACGCTGCAACCCCTTCTGATGGGTTCTATGTAGACGTTGACATCAACGAGTAGGCTAAAGACCCAGGTGGTGACCCTGAGCTTGTGAAGGACCACGTAGTATAGCCAGGCTTTCCAAGCCTCTTTTATTTTACTAGTTGTCTGTACTCAGACAAGTTACTTCCGCTGCTGGTTTGTATGACTGTATGACTTGAATGTTGGGTCGTGAGACCCGTACCTTTGTGTATGTTATGTATGGCTCTCTGAGCCTTAAATAAAGTACTTGTGTCATAGAGTCATGTTGTGATGCTTCGTTGTATTTGCACATATCGAGCATATTGTGTGTATGATTGAAATGCTTGGTATGTGTGGGATCTGACTACCTAGTTGTTTATCCTTAGTAGCCTCTCTTACCGGGAAATGTCTCCTAGTGTTACCGCTGAGCCATGGTAGCTTGCTACTTCTCTGGAACACTTAGGCTGGCCGGCATGTGTCCTTCTTCGTTCCTGTGTCTGTCCCTTCGGGGAAATGTCACGCATTGAGTACCGGAGTCCTGTTAGCCCGCTACAGCCCGGTTTACCGGAGTCCTGCTAGCCCAGTGCTACAGCCCAGACCCACTTGCTGATGACCGACACGTTCGAAGCTGGGTCATGGATGCCTGTCCCTGTAAGTCTATGCCACTTTGGGTTTACGACTAGTCATGTCAGCCCGGGCTCTTTATCATATGGATGCTAGCGACACTATCATATACGTGAGCCAAAATGCGCAAACGGTCCCGGGCAAAGGTAAGGCGACACCCGTGGGGATACCGTGCGTGAGGCCGCAAAGTGATATGAGGTGTTACCGGCTAGATCGATGTGACATCGAGTCGGGGTCCTGACAGAACTGCTTCTGCTCCATAAACCATAAAGAAGGGTGTGTAACACGTATATCTATTGGGGGTGATGTTAATGCTCCATAAAACGGAAGGCAACTCTTCCACCCAACAACCTGGCGTCCTCTGCAAAGGGACCATAAGTCGGGGCTTGGTACCCTTCATGATTTCTTGATTAGCTCTCTCCCCTTGACCATTAGACTGGGGGTGAGCCACTGAAGACACGTCAAGCCGGATGTGCTCGCGTTGATAGAACTCTTCCATGGCACCCTTGGAGAGATTCGTGCCATTATCTGTTATAATGCTGTGTGGAAAACCAAAGTGGAAAATTACCTTTTTCATGAATTGAACCGCTGTGGCCGCATCACACTTGCTTACTGGCTCTGCCTCCACCCACTTTGTGAATTTATCAACTGCCACCAGAAGGTGGGTCTTCTTATCATTGGACCTCTTAAAAGGCCCAACCATATCTAGCCCCCAAGTTGAAAACGGCTAGGTGATTAGAATCATCCTCAATTCCTGGGTCGGAACATGAGCTCGGCGTGAAAACTTCTGACAGCCATCACACTTTCTGACCAGATCCTCCGCATCAACATGAGCTGTTAACCAGTAAAAACCGTGCCGGAAAGCCTTAGCCACCAAGGATTTTGAACCGGCATGATGACCACAATCTCCTTCATGGATTTCACGCAAGATCTCATAGCCTTCTTCAGGAGAAACACAACGCTGAAACGCCCCTGAGACACTGCAATGATGTAACTCGCCATTGACAATAGTCATGGACTTGGATCACCGGATTATCTGCCTGGCCAGAACTTTGTCCTCGGGTAACTTGCCCCGGGTCATATACGCCAGGTATGGCACTGTCCAATCAGGGATAGCATGAAGAACCGCCACCAATTGAGCCTCCGGTTCAGGAACAGCCAGATCCTCCTCCGTTGGTATTTTGACCAACGGATTATGCAGAACGTCAAGAAAAACGTTGGGCCGCACCGGTTTATGCTGGGAACCGAGCCGGCTTAAAGCGTCCGCCACTTCATTTTTGCACCGATCAATGTGCTCGACCTGGTAACCCTTGAAGTGACCGGCAATGACATCCACCTCGCGCTGATAAGCCGCCATGAGTGGATCCTTAGAATCCCAAGTACCAGACACTTGCTGAGCCACCAAATCGGAGTCACGGAAGCAACGTACCCGGATTAAGTTCATCTCCTTGGCCATCTGAAGACCGTGGAGTAAGGCCTCGTACTTAGCTGCATTGTTAGTACAAGGAAACATTAAACGGAGAACATAACAAAATTTGTCACCTCGAGGGGAAGTCAGAACCACTCCAGCCCCCGAGCCCTCAAATTGTCTGGACCCATCGAAGTGAATGGTCCAGTACGTGTTATCCAGTTTATCCTCCGGCGCCTGCAACTCTATCCAGTCGTTGATGAAATCCACGAGCGCTTGGGGCTTGATAGTTGTGCGAGGCATATATTTTAACCCGTGAGGTCCAAGCTCAATAGTCCACTTAGCAACCCGGCCAGTTGCCTCTCTGTTCTAAATGATATCTCCCAATGGAGCAGAACTGACCACAGTAACGGGATGGCCCTGAAAGTATTTCTTAAGATTCTGGCTTGCCATAAAAACTCCGTACACCAGCTTCTTCCAATGTGGGTATATTTGCTTTGATTCGATAAGCACCTCACTAATGTAATAAACCGGTCGCTAAACCGGATACTCCTTACCTGCCTCTTTACGCTCCACCACAATGGCCAAGCTGACAGCCCGGGCGTTAGCAGCGCAGCCACGTATAATAGCAATGGTTCCTTATCAACGGGGGCAGCAAGAACAGGCGGTTCGGCTAACTGCTTCTTCAGATCTTCAAACGCTGCATTAGAAGCATCACTCTAGACAAAGTTGCCTGTCTTCTTCATCATCTGATATAGAGGGATCGCCTTCTCCCCCAACCGGCTGATAAACTGGCTTAGCGCTGCAATACGACCCGCTAGTCGTTGAACATCATTGATACACGCCGGTTTAGCCAGGGACGTAATAGCCATGATCTTTTCTGGATTAGCTTCAATGCCCCTATTAGACACCAGAAAACCCAAGAGCTTGCCTGCTGGTACACCAAAAACACACTTGGTCGGATTAAGCATCATCTTATAAGCCCTCAGGTTATCAAAAGTTTCCTTCAAATCAGGTATTAGTGTTTCTGCTTTCCTGGACTTCACCACGATATCATCCACATAAGCATGAACATTGCGTCCAATCTGATTATGAAGGCAATTCTGCACACACCGTTGATAAGTCGCCTGGGCACTCTTGAGCCCGAAAGGTATAGATACATAGCAGAAGGCTCCAAAGGAAGTTATGAAAGTCGTCTTCTCCTGGTCCTTGATTGCCATTTTGATCTGATGATAACCCGAATAAGCATCCAGAAAACTCAACCGCTCACAACCCACCGTAGCATCAATGATTTGATCAATATGGCGGAGGGCAAACGGATCAGCTGGACAAGCCTTGTTCAAATCTGTGTAATCCACACACATACGCCAAGTGTCGTTCTTCTTGAGTACCAGCACCGGGTTAGCCAACCACTCAGGGTGAAAAACCTCCACAATAAACCCTGTTGCCAAGAGCCGGGCTACCTCCTCACCAATGGCCTTGCGTCTCTCTTCATTGAACAGCGAAGAAACTGCTTGACCGGTTTAAATTTGGGATCAATATTAAGAGTGTGCTCAGCGAGTTCCCTCGGTACACCTGGCATGTCAGAAGGTTTCCATGCAAAGATGTCCCAGTTCTCACGGATGAACTCGATGAGCGCGCTTTCCTATTTCGGATCCAAGTTGACGCTGATGCTAAACTGCTTGGATGAATCGCCAGGAACAAAATCAACCAACTTAGTCTCATCAGCCGATTTAAATTTCAAAGCTGGATCATGCTCTGTAGTGGGTTTCTTCAGAGAAGTCATATCTGCCGGATCAACATTATCTTTATAGAATTTTAACTCCTCTGTTGCACAAACCGACTCAGCATAAGCCGCATCACCTTCCTCACACTCTAAAGCAACCTTGCGGCTACCATGAACCATGATGGTCCCCTTATGACCCGGCATCTTTAGCTGCAGATAAACATAACACGGCCTTGCCATGAACTTAGCATAAGCCAGCCGTCCAAATAGGGCATGGCACGGACTCCTGATCTTCACCACTTCAAAAGTCAATGTCTCTGATCGTGAATCATGATCATCTCCAAAATCAACCTCCAGAGCTATTTTACCGACCGGGTAAGCCGATTTACAAGGCACCACACCGTGAAAAACGGTGTTCGACGGTTTAAGGTTCTTATCCGTCAACCCCATACACCGGAAGGTTTCATAATACAAGATGTTGATACTGCTCCCTCCATCCATGAGCACCTTGGTGAACTTATAACCTCCAACCTGCGGTGCTACCACCAACGCCAGATGACCCGGATTATCAACCCGGGGCGGATGATCTTCTCGACTCCACACAATAGGCTGCTTAGACCAGCGCAAATAACGGGGCACCACCGGTTCAACGGAATTCACTGCCCTCTTCTGATAACCTAACTTCTAATCGCGCTTGCACAGGCTAGTAGTGAAGACATGATACTGTCCACCATTCAACTGCTTCAGGTGACTCTGATAACCTGACTATTGTTGTTGCTGATTCCCCTGTTGGTTATAACCACCTTGGTTGCCCTGATTGGCTTGATTGCCCTGTCCACCTTGATTACCTTGAAATCCTGAACCGGAGTTACCTCCACCATAACCCGGCCCGTGAAACCCGGGTCCTGAACCGCCG
Organism: Triticum dicoccoides; assembly: GCF_002162155.2. Taxonomy (NCBI): domain Eukaryota; kingdom Viridiplantae; phylum Streptophyta; class Magnoliopsida; order Poales; family Poaceae; genus Triticum; species Triticum dicoccoides. The sequence goes on along the minus strand of NC_041381.1, from coordinate 228,186,684 downwards.
TACGGTCCATGATCATACCGGAAGATATCTGAGTTTTTGAACTCTCGCACAATAAAGCAATCCTTCCATAGGTGCGTAGCTGGCTTCTCTTGCGTCCCGTGCTTTGGGCAGGGCTGGTTTAATAGGCGCTCCAGATTCATACCTGGTCCTCCACCCCGCGGGGGCAGTTTACCCTTACGATGCTGATTATTACCTTGTACGTTGGTGTTAGCCACAAAATCAAAATTACTGTTCGCTTTACGCTTACCGTTATTCCCATGCCTTGCCTGGTTATGTTGTTTTCCTTTCGCATCGACGTTCTTATTTCCCTTCACCGGCTTCTCATCGTCAGACTCGAGATCCTTGGTACTATCAGAATCGGCATACTTAACCAAAGCTGCCAAGAGTGTACCCATGTCATTGCAGTGACGCTTGAGCCATCCCAACTTCAACTTCAGCGGTTTAAACCGGCAATTGCCCTCTAATGTTATGATTGCCGAATCAGCATTGATGCAGTCCGATGAATGCAGGGTTTCCGAAACCCGGCGCACCCAATGAGTTGTTGATTCGCCTTCTCCTTGGACACAAGCGGCCAGATCCACAATTGACATGGGTTGCTTGCACGTGTCTTTGAAGTTTGCTATAAATCGGGCCTTCAACTCGTCCCATGAACCGACGGAATTAACGGGCAGACTCTTTAACCAAGTGCGAGTCGTCCCATCCAACATCATGGTGAAGTACTTCGCGCACACTGCTTCATCCACATGCAGCATCTCCATCGCCATCTCATAACTCTCAACCCATGACTCGGGGGGTAAATCATCGGTGTAATTGGGCACCTTACGCCGACCCTTGAAATCCTTGGGTAACCGCACATTGCGTAGAGCCGGAGTGAGACACGGCACCCCCCAAGAGCTGAAAGCAAGTCCTCGTTCTACTGACATCCTCGGTCGAACCGGAGTAGGCTGATGATTCGTGTACTGTGCCGCCAACTACGCCGCTAACTCTGCCTCCCGACGTGCTCTACCATTATCCACCACATCCTGAGCATTTGCACCACCATGCGCTGGATTAGGCCCTCGAGGGGCGTCGCAGTTCCGCGCACTGCTTGACACAGCCGGTTCATCAATGTTCTTGCTATAACTCCTGCTTGAGCGAGGGGTTGAATGGATTCTGTCTCGGCTATATGAATAGGCCTGCTGTTGTACCATAGCAGTTTGAAGGAGATCCCTGGCCCGTCGCGGCTCAACCGCCGCTGGAGACTCGCCCTCCATCGGAATAGCTGCCAATCGAGGCACCGCAGCGATCATGTTGTCCAAAGGGGTGGAGAAGTGACCCGATGGGGTCTGCATGTACTACGGTGGGTTATCTGTTTGTCGAGGCGGGTCCATCACCCGTGGCTGATCTGGTGCTCCTGTCCTAGGTGCTTCAGTCCGGTTTACTGCTGCCGGATTACTGGGTCCTGCTCCTGGCGTGTTGAAGAGATTCATTGCTTCATAAACCGGCGGCAGACGAGACCGGTGCCTCCTCCTCGACACGTCGTTCAAAGCATTCTGATCCAGCATGAGCCGGTAATTCTCTACTTGAATCCGCTATGACTGGGCATCTAAAGCGGCCTGCTCATCAACCATCCTAGTTTCCTCAGCCGCCAAGTCCTCCTTGGCCTGAGTTATCTGATCCCACAGCTTTGTGACCTCCGCATTATGCCGATCTTGAGTCTCCAGGGTAACTGTTGTGGTCAACAATGTCATCCAGGCGTCCAATAAACCGGACAGAACTTGAGCCGGCCGGCACGCAGGGCCTGGTGCCCCGGCTGCCGATCCAGAAGTCATCGTTGCTGCAGTTGAAGATTGCAATGTGGGCTGCATGCCGGCCATGAAGATTGCAACCCGGTTTGGCGGTTCAAGGGGGTCCGGAATACTGTCGCCATCGGAACAGCCCCCGAACCGGCCATCTTGTAGCTGGTACAGCGACTCGGTCTCGCCGGTGGATGATTCGCCATCAGAGTAAGCGACCGTCTCACCATCGGAGACCGGTTCAGATTCCGCACCATGGATGAATCCCACGAACGCACGCTTCATGGCAGAACGAACCTGGGCAGGGCTTGCACGCTGAGCCGTCTCGACGAGGTCCGTGCAGATGTCCGGCTTAGGGCCCGGTTCGCCGATCTTGCCGATAAAGACGTGAATTCCTCCAAAGGGGACCCGGTACCCATACTCAATTGAGCCAGCCTCGGGGCCTCATCCTGCGTCGTCGATGTAGAGTTTGCCGCGATGACTCTTGGTCATCTGGCCCACTGCGTATCCCTTGAGCCCTTCAAAGTTGCCCTTCAAGAACTCAAAACCATCGTGCGATAGCCGCACGGTGGGCGCCAACTGTCGTGGAATTAACACGTCAGATGTCCTAGTGATAGGACTTAGTTGTGGAGCCATCGCAACGAGATTAGCTTAAAGGGGTTAAACCGGACAAAGGACACTGGGAGTTTATACTGGTTCGGCCCCTTGTGGTGAAGGTAAAAGCCTACGATCCAGTTGTGATGGAATTGATGGGGTCTCAATGAGCAGGGAGCGAATCCGCTTTACCTATCTCTCAAGTTGTTGTTTCTTGTCCCTGAACCGCCGCTGGGTCGTCCCTTCATGTACACAGGTTGACGCCCGGCGATTTACAGAATACCGAGGCCGCCTCATATACGTGTCCGGCTCGATTTCTACCTTTCCCTATCTTACAACACAAGTTACATTTCTCATGGCGTTTTATGTCTATGAGCCCTAATCCGCCCTTGGGCTCTGGGCCTCTAAGTCTTCTGTAGTAAAGTGTCATATACCTTGTCTTCATGGGCTTCAATACGGATGAGCATAACCCGACCCCTCTTGGCGGTTTATACTCAGTAGTTATATCCCCAACACTTGTCGTTTTATTCGCCCTCTCTTTCCCAATCTCCTCTCTCTTTCGCTTGCCTTTTTGTTTGCTTGTGTGTTGGATTGCTTGTCGCGATGGTGCAAGATAATACCAAATTGCGTGACTTTTCCAATACCAATAATAATGATTTCCTTAGTACTCCGATTGCTCCTCTTAATGATGTTGAGTCTTGTGAAATCAATGCTGCTTTGCTGAATCTTGTTATGAAAGATCAATTCCCCGGCCTTCCTAGTGAAGATGCCGCTACCCATGTAAACAACTTTGTTGATTTGTGTGAGATGCAAAAGAAGAAAGATATGGATAATGATATTGTTAAATTGAAGTTATTTCCGTTTTCACTTAGAGATCGTGCTAAAATTTGGTTTTCGTCTTTGCCTAAGAATAGTATCGATTCATGGAATAAGTGCAAAGATGCTTTTATCTCTAAGTATTTTCCTCCCGCTAAGATCATCTCTCTTAGGAACCATATTATGAATTTAAAACAACTTGATCATGAGCATGTTGCCCAATCTTGGAAAAGAATGAAATTAATGATTTGCAATTGCCCTACTCATGGTTTGAGTTTATGGATGATCATACAAAAATTTTATGCCGGATTGAATTTTACTTCTAGAAATCTTTTAGATTCGGCCGCGGGAGGCACTTTTATGGAAATCACCTTAGGAGAAGCTACTAAACTCCTTGATAACATTATGGCTAATTATTCTCAATGGCACACCGAAAGATCTACTAGAAAAAAGTGCATGCTATAGAAGAAATTAATGTTTTGAGTGGAAAGATGGATGAACTTATGAAATTGTTTGCTACTAAGAGTGCTCCTATTGATCCCAATGATATGCCTTTGTCTAATTTGATTGAGAATAACAATGAATCTATGGATGTGAATTTTGTCGGTAGAAATAATTTTGGTAACAATGCTTATAGAGGAAACTTTAATCCTAGACCGTTCCCTAGTAATTCCTCTAGTAATTATGGAAATTCCTACAATAATTCTTATGTTAATTTCAATAAGATGCCCTCTGATTTTGAGAATAGTGTTAAAGAATTTATGATCTCTCAAAAGAATTTTAATGCCTTGCTTGAAGAAAAATTGCTTAAAGTTGATGATTTGGCTAGGAACATTGATAGACTTTCGCTTGATGTTGATTCTTTGAAACTTAGATCTACTCCTCCTAAGCATGATATCAATGAGTCTCTCAAAGCTATGAGAATTGCCATTGATGAGTGCAAAGAAAGAACCGCTAGATTGCGTGCTAAGAAAGATTGCTTTGTAAAAGCGTGTTCTTCTAGTTTCCATGAAAATAATGATGAAGATCTAAAAGTTATTGATGTGTCCCCTATTAAATCTTTGGTTTGCAATATGAATCTTAATAATGATGGGACTAGAGATGAGTCAACTTTAGTTAAAAGGCGTCCCTATGATTTAGAGTTTTTAGATCTTGATGCTAAATTTGGTAAAAGTGGGATTGGAGAGGTCAAGACTTTAAATAGCATTGAACCCACTATCTTGGATTTCAAGGATTTTAATTATGATAATTGTTCTTTAATAGATTGTATTTCCTTGTTGCAATCCGTGTTGAATTCTCCTCATGCTTATAGTCAAAATAAAGCTTTTACCAAACATATTGTTGATGCCTTGATGCAATCTTATGATGAAAAGCTTAATTTGGAAGTTTCTATACCTAGAAAACTTTATGATGAGTGGGAACCTACTATAAAGATTAAAATTAAAGATCATGAGTGTTATGCTTTATGTGATTTGGGTGCTAGTGTTTCCACGATTCCGAAAAGTTTATGTGATATTCTAGGTTTCCATGATCTTGATGATTGCTCTTTAAATTTGCACCTTGCGGGTTACACCATTAAAAACCTATGGGAAGGATCAATGATGTTCTTATTGTTGAAAATAGGAATTATGTGCCCATAGATTTTATCGTTCTTGACATAGATTGCAATCTTTCTTGTCCTATTATTCTTGGTAGACCTTTCCTTAGAATGATTGGTGCAATTATTAATATGATGGAAGGGAATATTAGATTCCAATTTCCATTAAGGAAAGGCATGGAGTACTTTCCAAGAAATAAATTTAAATTACCTTATGAATCTATCATGCGAGCTACTTATGAATTGAGTGCCAAAGATGGCACCACTTAGATCTATCCTCGCTTTTATGCCTAGCTTGGGGCATTAAACAATAGCGCTTGTTGGGAGGCAACCTAATTTTATTTTTGTTTTTTTTTGTTTTTACTTATTTAGTAATAAATTTTTCATCTAGCTTCTGTTTAGATGTGCTTTTTAATGTTTTAATTAGTGTTTGTGCCAAGTAGAACCTATAGGATAACCTACGGTGATAGTTAACTTGATTCTGCTGAAAAACAGAAACTTTTGCACGCATGAAAATAATTTTACTAATTCACAGAAACGTGCTTCTGCGTTGATTATTTTTGCTGTAGATCAATAGACAAATTTTCTAGGACTTCCTATTTTGGTAGGATTTTTAGAGTTCTATAAGTATTTGAGAGTTACAGATTGCTACAGACTGTTCTGTTTTTGACAGATTATGTTTTTCGTGTGTTGTTTGCTTATTTCGATGCATCTATGGCTAGTATCGGTGGGTACGAACGATAGAGAAGTTGGAATACAGTAGGTTTAACACCAATATAAATAAATAATGAGTTCATTACAGTACCTTATGTGGTGGTTTTTCTTTCTTGCACTAACGGAGCTTATGAGATTTCCTGTTGAGTTTTGTGTTGTGAAGTTTTCAAGTTTTGGGTAAAGATTTGATGGAGTATGGAATAAGGAGTGGCAAGAGCCTAAGATTAGAGATTCCCATGGCACACCAAGATATTCAAGGATAACCAAAAGCCTAAGCTTGGGGATGCCCCGGAAGGCATCCCCTTTTTCGTCTTCGTCTATCGGTAACTTTACTTGGAGCTATATTTTTATTCGCCACATAATATGTGTTTTGCTTGGAGCGTCTTGTATTATATGAGTCTTTGCTTTTTAGATTACCACAATCATCCTTGCTGTACACACCTTTTGGGATATGCCCACTTGATTAGAATTTATTAGAGTACTCTATGTGATTCACTTATATCTTTTGAGCTAGATAGTTTTTGCTCTAGTGCTTCACTTATATATTTGAGAGCACGGCGGTGGATTAATTTTATAGAAATTTTTAATCTATCATGCTTCACTTATATTATTTTGAGAGTCTCTTAGAACAGCATGGTATTTTCTATGGTTATAAAATTGGTCCTAGAATGATGGGCATCCAAGTTGGGTACAATAAAAACTATCATAGAAAGTAAATTGGATGCTATGATCAATTTGATACTTGATAATTGTTTTGAGATATAGAGGTGGTAATATTAGAGTCATGCTAGTTGGGTGATTATTAATTTAAAGAATACTTCTGTTGAAGTTTGTGATTCCTATAGCATGCACGTATGGTGAACCGCTTTGTGATGAAGTTGGAGCACAATTTTATTTATTTATTGTCTTCCTTATGAGTGGCGGTCGGAGACGAGCGATGGTATTTTCCTACCAATCTATCCCCCTAGGAGCATGCGCGTAGTACTTTGTTTTCAATAACTTGTAGATTTTTGCAATAAGTATATGAGTTCTTTATGACTAATGTTGAGTCCATGGATTATACGCACTCTCACCCTTCCACCATTGCTAGCCTCTCTTGTGCCGCGCAACTTTCGCCGGTACCATACACCCACCATATACCTTCCTCAAAACAGCCACCATACCTACCTATTATGGCATTTCCATAGCCATTCCGAGATATATTGCCATGCAACTTTCCACCGTTCCATTTATATGACACGCATCATCATTGTCATATTGCTCTTTGCATGATCATGTAGTTGACATCGTATTTGTGGCAAGGCCACCTTCATAATTTTCATACATGTCACTCTTGATTCATTGCATATCCCGGTACACCGCCAGAGGCATTCATATAGATTCATATCTTGTTCTAAGTATTGAGTTGTAATCTTGAGTTGTAAGTAAATAAAAGTGTGATGATCTTCATTATTAGAGCTTTTTTCCAGTGAGGAAAGGATGGTGGAGACTATGATTCCCCCACAAGTCGGGATGAGACTTCGGACTTTAAAAATAGAGAAAGGCCAAATTAAAAAATAGAAAGGACGAATAAAAAAATGAGAGAAAAGAGAGAAGGGACAATGCTACTGCCCTTTTTACCACACTTGTGCTTCAAAGTAGCACCATGATCTTCATGATAGAGAGTCTCCTATGTAGTCACTTTCATATACTAGTGGGAATTTTTCATTATAGAACTTGGCTTGTATATTCCAATGATGGGCTTCCTCAAAATGCCCTAGGTCTTCGTGAGCAAGCGAGTTGCATGCACACCCACTTAGTTTCTTTTGTTGAGCTTTCATACATTTATAGCTCTAGTGCATCTGTTGCATGGCAATCCCTACTCACTCACATTGATATCTATTAATGGGCATCTGCATAGCCCGTTGATACGCCTAGTTGATGTGAGACTATCTTCTCCTTTTTTTGTCTTCTCCACAACCACCATTCTATTCCACATATAGTGCTATGTCCATGGCTCACGCTCATGTATTGCGTGAAAGTTTAAAAAGTTTGAGATTAGTAAAGTATGAAACAATTGCTTGGCTTGTCATCGGGGTTGTGCATGATTAAATACTTTGTGTGATGAAGATAGAGCAACAGCCAGACTATATGATTTTGTAGGGATAACTTTATTTAGCCATGTTATTTTGAGAAGACATGATTGCTTTATTAGTATGCTTGAAGTATTATTATTTCTTATGTCAATATGAACTTTTATTTTGAATCATTTGGATCTGAACATTCATTCCACAATAAAAAAATTACATTGAGAATTATGCTAGGTAGCATTCCACATCAAAAATTCTGTTTTTATCATTTACCTACTTGAGGACGAGCAGGAATTAAGCTTGGGGATGCTTGATACGTCTTCAACGTATCTATATTTTTTGATTGTTCCATGCTATTATATTACCCGTTTTGGATGTTTATGGGCTTTACTTTACACTTTTATATCATTTTTGGGACTAACCTACTAACCGGAGGCCCAACCCGAATTGCTGTTTTTTTGCCTATTTCAGTGTTTCGAAGAAAAGGAATATCAAACAGAGTCCAAACGCGATGAAACCTTCGAGAGTGATCTTTTTGGAACAAATGCAAACCTGGAGACTTGGAGTGGATGTCAAGCAACAAGTGAGGCGGCCACGAGGGTGCCCGGCGTGCCCCTGGGAGCGAGCCGGCGATACATTCGGCGCTGGGGGCGGTTTTGCGCCTAGTCGTTGCCCCCCATCTCGCCCCCAGGCGCCAATGTTGGCCCACTTTTCAGCCCCATTTCAGCGAAAAGGGCCCATATGGGGCGAGAATAGGCCCATATTCGGCGTGGTTCGCCATGGCTCAGCGTTCAATTATCAACATAATTTTTTTATCACATATTTCATCACAGAAAAATCAAATACTTCAACAAAATAGTACAAGAATAAATAGTTCAATACAGATTATATAGTTCAACAAATAAAAACTCATATTTCATCACACGTCGCGCCCGGCGTCACCCTTGAGCCTCCATAGGTGCTCCACCAGATCCTGCTGCAGTTGATGATGCACCTATGGGTCTCGGATCTCCTGACGCATACTGAGGTAGGCAGTCCAGGTTGCCGGTAGCTGGTGATCAACTTGGGAAAGAGGACCCTGCCTGTGGTATGGTTCAGTGTCAAACACTGGCTCTTCCTACTCGCTCTTAATGATCATGTTGTGCAAGACGACACAGCAGGTCATGATCTCCCACATTTGATCTTTCGACCAGGTCTGAGTAGGGTACCGGACAACAGCAAATCGAGATTGGAGCACACCAAATGCCTGCTCGACATCCTTCCTGCAAGCCTCCTGAGTCTTCGCAAACCAGGCGTTCTTGCCTCCTGGCACAAGGTTTGAGATGGTCTTCACAAATGTCGACCATATCGGATAGATGCAGCAGCTAGATAGTGAAGGAAATATGCCCTAGAGGCAATAATAAAGTTATTATTTATTTCCTTATATCATGATAAATGTTTATTATTCATGCTAGAATTGTATTAACCGGAAACATAATACATGTGTGAATACATAGACAAACAGAGTGTCACTAGTATGCCTCTACATGACTAGCTCGTTAATCAAAGATGGTTATGTTTCCTAGCCATAGACATGAGTAGTCATTTGATTAACGGGATCACATCATTAGAAGAATGATGTGATTGACTTGACCCATTCCGTTAGCTTAGCACTCGATCGTTTAGTATTCTGCTATTGCTTTCTTCATGACTTATACATGTTCCTATGACTATGAGATTATGCAACTCCCGTTTACCGGAGGAACACTTTGTGTGCTACCAAACATCACAACGTAACTGGGTGATTATAAAGGTGCTCTACAGGTGTCTCCGAAGGTACTTGTTGGGTTGGCGTATTTCGAGATTAGGATTTGTCACTCCGATTGTCGGAGAGGTATCTCTGGGCCCACTCGGTAATGCACATCACTTAAAGCCTTGCAAGCATTGCAACTAATGAGTTAGTTGCGGGATGATGTATTATGGAACAAGTAAAGAGACTTGCCGGTAATGAGACTGAACTAGGTATTGAGATACCGACGATCGAATCTCGGGCAAGTAACATACCGATGACAAAGGGAACAACGTATGTCGTTATGCGGTTTGACCGATATAGATCTTCGTAGAATATGTGGGAGCCAATATGGGCATCTAGGTCCCGCTATTGGTTATTGACCGGAAACGTGTCTCGGTCATGTCTACATAGTTCTCGAACCCGTAGGGTCCGCACGCTTAACATTTCATTGACGATATAGTATTATATGAATTATGTATGTTGGTAAGCGAATGTTGTTCGGAGTCCCGAATGAGATCATGGACATGACGAGGAACTCCGAAATGGTCCGGAGATAAAGTTTGATATATGGGATAATAGTGTTTGATCTCCGGAAGGGTTCCGAAATTCACCGGAAGGGGTTCCGGATGTTTCCCGAAATGTTTGGGTACAAGAACACGTTATTTGGGCCAAAGGGGAAAGCCCACAAGGTTTTTGGAAAGCGCAAAAGGAAGTTTTGCGGAGTACAGGGGCCAGACGCCAGGGTCCCGGCGTCTGGGTCCAGACGCCGGGAACCCTGGCGTCTGGCCCTGGAGTCCGAGAAGGACTCTTGCCTTTCGGGTGAAACCGACTTTGTGGAGGCTTTTACTCCAAGTTTCGACCCCAAGGCTCAACATATAAATAGAGGGGCATGGCTAGCACCAAAGACACATCAAGAAACACCAAGCCGTGTGACGGCAACCCCGTCCCCTCTAGATTATCCTCTGTCATAGTTTCCGTAGTGCTTAGGCGAAGCCCTGCGGAGATTGTTCTTCACAAACACCGTCACCACGCCGTCGTGTTGCCGGAACTCATCTACTATTTCGCCCGTCTTGCTGGATCGAGAAGTCGAGGACGTCATTGAGCTGAACATGTGCAGAACTCGGAGGTGCCGTGCGTTCGGTACTTGGATCGGTCGGATCGTGAAGACGTACGACTACATCAACCGCGTTGATAAACGCTTCCGCTTAGCGATCTTCAAGGGTATGAAGATACACTCCCCCTCTTGTTGCTATACATCACCATGATCTTGCGTGTGCGTAGGAAATTTTTTGAAATTACTACGTTCCCCAACAGTGGCATCAGAGCCCAGGTTTTATGCGTTGATGTTATATGCACGAGTAGAACACAAGTGAGTTGTGGGCAATACAAGTCATACTGCTTACCAGCATGTCATACTTTGGTTCAGCGGTATTGTTGGATGAAGCGGCCCAGACCGACATTACGCGTACGCTTACGCGAGACTGGTTCTTTCGATGTGCTTTGCACACAGGTGGCTGGCGGGTGTCTGTTTCTCCAACTTTAGTTGAACCGAGTGTGGCTACGCCCAGTCCTTGCGAAGGTTAAAATAGCACTAACTTGACGAACTATTGTTGTGGTTTTGATGCATAGGTAAGAACGGTTCTTGCTCAGCCCGTAGTAGCCATGTAAAATTTGCAACAACAAAGTAGAGGACGTCTAACTTGTTTTTGCAGGGCATGTTGTGATGTGATATGGTCAAGACATGATGCTATATTTTATTGTATGAGATGATCATGTTTTGTAACCGAGTTACCGGCAACTGGCAGGAGCCATATGGTTGTCGCTTTATTGTATGAAATGCAAATGCCTTGTAATTGCTTTACTATATCACTAAGCGGTAGCGATAGTCGTAGAAGCAATAGATGGCGTAACGACAACGATGCTACGATGGAGATCAAGGTGTCGCGCCAGTGACGATGGTGATCACGACCGTGCTTCGGAGATGGAGATCACAAGCACAAGATGATGATGGCCATATCATATCACTTATATTGATTGCATGTGATGTCTATCCTTTATGCATCTTATCTTGCTTTGATTGACGGTAGCATTTTAAGATGATCTCTCACTAAATTATCAAGAAGTGTTCTCCCTGATTATGCACCATTGCGAAAGTTCTTCGTGCTGAGACACCACGTGATGATCGGGTGTGATAGGCTCTACGTTCAAATACAACGGGTGCAAAACAGTTGCACAGGCGGAATACTCAGGTTAAACTTGACGAGCCTAGCATATACAGATATGGCCTCAGAACACGGAGACCGAAAGGTCGAGCGTGAATCATATAGTATATATGATCAACATAGTGATGTTCACCATTGAAAACTACTCCATCTCACGTGATGATCGGACATGGTTTACTTGATTTGGATCACGTGATCACTTAGATGACTAGAGAGATGTCTGTCTAAGTGGGAGTTCTTAAGTAATATGATTAATTGAACTTAAATTTATCATGAACTTAGTCCTGGTAGTATTTTGCTAATTATGTTGTAGATCAATAGCTCGCTTTGTTGCTTTCATATGTTTATTTTGATATGTTCCTAGAGAAAATTGTGTTGAAAGATGTTAGTAGCAATGATGCGGATTGGATCCGTGATCTGAGGTTTATCCTCATTGCTGCACAGAAGAATAATGTCCTTAATGCACCGCTAGGTGACAGACCTATTGCAGGAGCAGATGTAGACGTTATGAACGTTTGGCTAGCTCAATATGATGACTACTTGATAGTTTAGTGCGCCATGCTTAACGGCTTAGAATCGGGACTTCAATGACGTTTTGAACGTCATGGACCATATGAGATGTTCCAGGAATTGAAGTTAATATTTCAAGCAAATACCCGAGTTGAGAGATATGAAGTCTCCAACAAGTTCTATAGCTAAAAGATGGAGGAGAATCGCTCAACTGTGAGCATGTGCTCAGATTGTCTGGGTACTACAATCGCTTGAATCAAGTGGGAGTTAATCTTCCAGATAAGATAGTGATTGACAGAATGCTCTAGTCACCACCACCAAGTTAGTAGAACTTCGTGATGAACTATAATATGCAAGGGATGATGAAAACAATTCCCAAGCTCTTCGCGATGCAAAAATCGGCGAAGGTAGAAATCAAAGAAAAACATCAAAGTGTTGATGGTGGACAAGATCACTAGTTTCAAGAAAAAGGGCAAAGGGAAGAAGGGGAACTTCACGAAGAACATCAAGCAAGTTGCTGCTCAAGTGAAGAAGCCCAAGTCTGGACCTAAGCCTAAGACTAAGTGATTCTACTGCAAAGGGACTGGTCACTGGAAGTGGAACTACCCCAAGTATTTGGCGGATAAGAAGGATGGCAAAGTGAACATAGGTATATTTGATATACATGTTATTGATGTGTACTTTACTAGTGTTTATAGCAACCCCTTGGTATTTGATACTGGTTCAGTTGCTAAGAGTAGTAACTCGAAACGGGAGTTGCATAATAAACAGAAACTAGTTGAGGGTGAGGTGACGATGTGTGTTGGAAGTAGTTCCAAGATTGATATGATCATCATCGCACACTCCCTATACTTTCGGGATTAGTGTAGAACCTAAATAAGTGTTATTTGGCATTTGCGTTGAGCATGAATATGATTTGATCATGTTTATTGCAATACGGTTATTCATTTAAAGTCAGAGAATAATTGTTTTTCTGTTTACATGAATAAAACCTTCAATGGTCATACACCCAATGAAAATAGTTTATTGGATCTCGATCGTAGTGATACACATATTCATAATATTGATGCCAAATAAATGCAAAGTTGATAATGATAGTGCAACATATTTGTGGCACTGCCGTTTAGGTCATATCGATGTAAAGCGCATGAAGAAACTCCATAAAAATGGACTTTTGGAATCACTTGATTATGAATCATTTGATGCTTGCGAACCGTGCCTTTTGGGCAAGATGACTAAAACTCCGTTCTCTGGAACAATGGAACGAGCTAGTGACTTATTGGAAATAATACATACCGATGTATGTGGTCCAATGAGTGTTGATGCTCATGGTAGGTATCATTATTTTTCTGACCTTCACAAGATGATTTGGGCAGATATGAGTATATCTACTTAATGAAACACAAGTCTGAAACATTTGAAAAGTTCAAAGAATTTCAGAGTGAAGTGGAGAATCATCATAACAAGAAAATAAAGTTTCTACGATCTGATCGTGGAGAAGAATATTTGAGTTACGAGTTTGGCCTTCATATAAAACAATGTGGAATAGTTTCACAGCTCACGCCACATGGAACACCACAGCGTTATGGTGTGTCCGAACGTCATAACCGTACTTTATTGGATATAGTGCAATCTATGATGTCTCTTACCGATTTACCACTATTGTTTTGGGGTTATGCATTAGAGATAGCTGCATTCACTTTAAATAGGGCACCATCAAAATCCGTTGAGACGACGCCTTATGAACTGTGGTTTGGCGAGAAACCAAAGTTGTCGTTTCTTAAAGTTTGGGGCTGTGATGCTTATGTGAAAAAGTTTTCACCTGATAAGATCGAACCCAAATCGGAGAAGTGCGTATTCATAGAATACCCAAAGATAACTATTGGGTACACCTTCTATCACAGATCCGAAGGCAAGTTATTCATTGCTAAGATGGATCCTTTCTAGAGAAGGAGTTTCTCTGAAATAAGTGAGTGGGAGGAAAGTAGAACTTGATGAGGTAACTGTACCTGCTCCTTTATTGGAAAGTAGTTCATCGCAGAAACCGGTTTCTGTGACACCTACACCAATTAGTGAGGAAGTTAATGATAATGATCATGAAATTTCAGATTAAGTTGTTACTGAACCTCGTAGATCAACCAGAGTAAGATCCGCACCAGAGTGGTATGGTAATCTTGTTCTGGAAGTCATGCTACTAGATCACGATGAACCTACGAACTATGAAGAAGCGATGGTGAGCCTAGATTCCGCAAAATGGCTTGAGGCCATGAAATCTGAGATGGGATCCATGTATGAGAACAAAGTGTGGAGTTTGGTTGACTTGCCCGATGATCGGCAAGCCATTGAGAATAAATGGATCTTCAAGAGGAAGACGGACGTTGATAGTAGTGTTACTATCTACAAAGCTCGACTTGTCGCAAAAAGGTTTTTGACAAGTTCAAGGTGTTGACTACAATGAGATTTTCTCAACTGTAGCGATGCTTAAGTCTGTCCGAATCATGTTAGCAATTGGCACAATTTATGAAATCTGGCAAATGGATGTCAAAACTGCATTCCTTAATGGTTTTCTTAAAGAAGAGTTGTATATGATGCAACCAGAAGGTTTTGCCAATCCTAAAGGTGCTAACAAAATATGCAAGCTCCAGCAATCCATCTATGGACTGGTGCAAGCATCTCGGAGTTGGAATATACGCTTTGATAAGTTGATCAAAGCATATAGTTTTATACAGACTTGCGGTGAAGCCTGTATTTACAAGAAAGTGAGTGGGAGCACTACAACATTTCTGATGAGTATATGTGAATGACATATTGTTGATCCGAAATAATGTAGAATTATTCTGCAAAGCATAAAGGAGTGTTTGGAATGAGTTTTTTCAAAGAAAGACCTCGGCAAAGCTACTTACATATTGAGCATCAAGATCTATCGAGATAGATCAAGACGCTTGATAAGATTTTCAATGAGTACATACCTTGAAAAGATTTTGAAGTAGTTCAAAATGGAACAGTCAAAGAAAGAGTTCTTGCCTGTGTTGCAAAGGTATGAAATTGAGTAAGACACAAATCCCGACCACAGTAGAAAATAGAAAGAGAATGAAAGTCATTCCCTATGCATCAGTCATAGGTTTTATAAAAGTATGCCATGCTATGGACCATACCTATTGTATACTCTGCCCTGGTTTGGCAAGGGAGTACAATAGTGATCTAGGAGTAGATCACTGGACATTGGTCAAAATTATCCTTAGTGGAATAAGGATATGTTTCTCAATTATGGAGGTGACAAAAGGTTCGTCATAAAGGGTTACGTTGATACAAGTTTTGGCACTGATCCAGATGACTCTAAGTCTCAATCTGGATACATATTGAAAGTGGGAGCAATTAGCTGGAGTAGCTCCGTGCTGAGCATTGTAGACATAGAATATTTGCAAAATACATATGGCTCTGAAAAGACAGACCCGTTGACTAAACTTCTCTCATGATCAAAACATGATCACACCTTGTACTCTTTGAGTGATTAACCACATATCGATGTGAACTAGATTACTGACTCTAGTAAACCCTTTGGGTGTTGGTCACATGACGATGTGAACTGTGGATGTTAATCATATACAGATATCAATATTGGTGTTAAATCACATGGCGATGTGAACTAGATTATTGACTCTAGTACAAGTGGGAGACTGAAGAAAATATGCCCTAGAGGCAATAATAAAGTTATTATTTATTTCCTTATATCATGATAAATGTTTATTATTCATGCTAGAATTGTATTAACCGGAAACATAATACATGTGTGAATACATAGACAAACAGAGTGTCACTAGTATGCCTCTACTTGACTAGCTCGTTAATCAAAGATGGTTATGTTTCCTAGCCATAGACATGAGTTGTCATTTGATTAACGGGATCACATCATTAGAAGAATGATGTGATTGACTTGACCCATTCCGTTAGCTTAGCACTCGATCGTTTAGTATTCTGCTATTGCTTTCTTCATGATTATACATGTTCCTATGACTATGAGATTATGCAACTCCCGTTTACCGGAGGAACACTTTGTGTGCTACCAAACATCACAACATAACTGGGTGATTATAAAGGTGATCTACAGGTGTCTCCAAAGGTACTTGTTGGGTTGGCGTATTTCGAGATTAGGATTTGTCACTCCGATTGTCGGAGAGGTATCTCTGGGCCCACTCGGTAATGCACATCACTTAAAGCCTTGCAAGCATTGCAACTAATGAGTTAGTTGCGGGATGATGTATTATGGAACGAGTAAAGAGACTTGCCGGTAATGAGATTGAACTAGGTATTGAGATACCGATGATCGAATCTCGGGCAAGTAACATACCGATGACAAAGGGAACAACGTATGTCGTTATGCGGTTTGGCCGATAAAGATCTTCGTAGAATATGCGGGAGCCAATATGGGCATCCAGGTCCCGCTATTGGTTATTGACCGGAAACGTGTCTCGGTCATGTCTACATAGTTCTCGAACCCGTAGGGTCCGCACGCTTAATGTTTCGTTGACGATATAGTATTATATGAGTTATGTATGTTGGTAACCGAATGTTGTTCGGAGTCCCGGATGAGATCATGGATATGACGAGGAACTCCGGAATGGTCCAGAGATAAAGTTTGATATATGGGATAATAGTGTTTGATCTCCGGAAGGGTTCCGGAATTCATCGGAAGGGGTTCCGGATGTTTCCCGAAATGTTTGGGTACAAGAACACGTTATTTGGGCCAAAGGGGAAAGCCCACAAGGTTTTTGGAAAGCGCAAAAGGAAGTTTTGCGGAGTCCAGGGGCCAGACGCCAGGGTCCCTAGCGTCTGGGTCCAAACGCCGGGTACCCTGGCGTCTGGCCCTGGAGTCCGAGAAGGACTCTTGCCTTTCGGGTGAAACCGATTTTGTGGAGGCTTTTACTCCAAGTTTCGACCCCAAGGCTCAACATATAAATAGAGGGGCAGGGCTAGCACCAAAGACACATCAAGAAACACCAAGCCGTGTGCTGGCAACCCCGTCCCCTCTAGTTTATCCTCTATCATAGTTTCCGTAGTGCTTAGGCGAAGCCCTGCGGAGATTGTTCTTCACAAACACCGTCACCACGCCGTCGTGCTGCCGGAACTCATCTACTACTTCGCCCATCTTGCTGGATCGAAAAGGCGAGGACGTCATTGAGCTGAACATGTGCAGAACTCGGAGGTGTCGTGCGTTCCGTACTTGGATCGGTCGGATCGTGAAGACGTACGACTACATCAACCGCGTCGATAAACGCTTCCGCTTTGCGATCTTCAAGGGTATGAAGATACACTCCCCCTCTCGTTGCTATACATCACCATGATCTTGTGTGTGCGTAGGATTTTTTTTGAAATTACTACGTTCCCCAATAGATAGTACCCCTTGTTGTAGTGCCGCCCATTGATCTCGAAGTTCACCGGAGGAGAATGACCTTCAAAAAGCTTGGCAAAGACAGGAGAGCACTGCAGCACGTTGATGTCACTGTGAGTTCCTGGCATACCAAAGAAGGAGTGCCAAATCCAGAGGTCCTATGTGGCCACCGCCTCAAGTACCACACTGCAACTGCCTTTGGCGCCTTTGTACATCCCCTGCCAAGCAAATGGGTAATTCTTCCATTTCCAATGCATGCAGTAGATGCTTCCAAGCATCCCAGGAAATCCTCTTGCTGCATTCTGTGCTAGGATCTGAGCAGTGTCTTCCGCATCGGGTGTTCTCAAGTATTGCGGTCCAAACACTTCCACCACTGCCCGACAGAACTTGTAGAAACACTCTATGCTGGTGGACTCGGCCATGCGCCCATAGTCGTCCTGTGAGTCACCGGGAGCTCCTTATGCAAGCATCCTCATCGTTGTCATGCACTTCTAGATCGAGGTGAATCCAAGTTTGCCGGGTCAATCCATCTTGCATTTTAAGTAGTGTCGAACTTCCGGATAGAATTCACAATCCCGAGGAAGAGCTTTGGGCTCATCCGATAACGGCGCTGAAATGTTTTGTCGCCGAGAAGTGGAGCATTGGCGAAGTAGTCGGAGTAGAGCATGCAGTAGACTTCGAGACGATGCCAGTTCTTTGCTTTCACCCGCCCCGGTGTCGAGCCACCTCGCCGCGGCTTTTCATTGCTTGCCAGCAGCTAGGCAAGGGCGGCGAGCACCATGAGATGCTCTTCTTCCTGGACGTCGGCCTCGGCTTCCTCCTCTAGCAGTGCCGCAAGCGCTTCCTCATCATCCGAGTCCATCGCCGAGGCAGGCAAATCGCCGAACACCTTGCGCCCGGTGGGCGTGCACCCGCCGCTAAACTGCCCCTCCGCGGCCGGAATTGGCGGCCGAAAATGCCCAGCTACTGTCGGAGGGGCTGCGGCGGCGAACCTCTGCTATTTTTTCGGTGGGTGAGACGTCTCCAACGTATCTATAATTTTTTAGTGCTCCATGCTACTTTATCTAATGTTTTGGACTATATTGGGCTTTATTTTCCACTTTTATATTACTTTTGGGACTAACCTATTAACCGGAGGCCCAACCCAGAATTGTTGTTTTTTGCCTTTTTCAGTATTTCTAAGAAATAGAATATCAAACGGAGTCCAAACGGAATCAAACCTTCGGGATCGTGATTTTCCAACCGAACGTGACCCAGGAGACTTGGACCCTACTCCAAGAAGCTTCCGAGGAGGCCACAAGGGTGGAGGGCGCCCCCTTGGGCACGCCCCCCTACCTCGTGGGCCCCTCGGAGCTCCACTGACATACACCTTCCTCCTATATATACCTATGTATCCCCGAACGATCAGAATAGGAGCCAAAAACCTAATTCCACCGCCGCAACCTTCTGTATCCACGAGATCCCATCTTGGGGCCGGTTCCGGAGCTCCGCCGGAGGGGGCATCCACCACAGAGGGCTTCTACATCATCACCATAGCCCCTCCGATGAAGTGTGAGTAGTTTACTTCAGACCTTCGGGTCCATAGCTAGTAGCTAGATGGCTTCTTCTCTCTTTTTGGATCTCAATACAATGTTCTCCCCCTCTCTCGTGGAGATCTATTCGATGTAATCTTCTTCTTTTTGCGGTGTGTTTGTTGAGGCCGATGAATTGTGGGTTTATGATCCAGTATTATCTATGGAAAATATTTGATTCTTCTCTGAATTCTTTTATGTATGATTGAGTTATCTTTGCAAGTCTCTTCGAATTATCCTTTTGGTTTGGCCAACTAGATTGGTGGTTCTTGCAATGGGAGAAGTGCTTAGCTTTGGGTTCAATCTTGCGGTGTCCTTACTCAGTGACAGAAAGAGTTACAAGGCACGTATTGTATTGTTGCCATCGAGGATAACAAGATGGGGGTTTTATCATAGCATGAATTTATCCCTCTACATCATGTCATCTTGCTTACGGCGTTACTCTGTTTTTACTTAATACTCTAGATGCATGCTGGATAGCGGTCGATGAGTGGAGTAATAGTAGTAGATGCAGAATCTTTTCGATCTACTTGTTTTGGACGTGATGCCTATATATATGATCATTGCCTAGATATACTCATAACTATGCTCAATTCTGTCAATTGCTCAACAGTAATTTGTTCACCCACCGTAGAATACTTATGCTCTTGAGAGAAGCCACTAGTGAAACCTATGGCCCCGGGTCTATTCTCATCATATCAATCTATATCACTTTATTTACTTGCTTTGTTTTTACTTTGCCTTTACTTTTTACTTTGCATCTATCTATCAAAAATACCAAAAATATTATCTCTATCAGATCTCACTCTCGTAAGTGACCGTGAAGGGATTGACAACCTCTAAGCGTTGGTTGCGAGTTGCTATCGTTTTGTGTAGGTACGAGGGACTTGTGCGTGGTCTCCTACTGGATTGATACCTTGGTTCTCAAAAACTGAGGGAAATACTTACGCAGTGCTCAAGAGGTAGCAAGAAGAATTTCTGGCACCGTTGCCGGGGAGGCTCACGCAAGCAAGTCAACCATACCAAGTACCCATCGCAATCCCTATCTCTCGCATTACATTATTTGCCATTTGCCTCTCGTTTTCCTCTCCCCCACTTCACCCTTGGCGTTTTATTTTCCCTCTCTTTCCCAATCTCCTCCTCTCTTTCCCGTTTGCCTTTTTCTCGTTGCCTTTCTGCTTGCTTGTGTGTTAGTTTGCCTACTTATTGCGATGGCTCTACCTAGATTTAGTGACCTTCACCTTAAAGACTTGAGGAGATCGAAAGCAATGTTAGAAAGTTTATGGTTTTGCAATTTGAGCACAATAATTTCTTTAGAAACGAACTTAAGGAACAAAAAGGTTTTATGAGCTTTATGAATAAAGAACTCGATGATATGTCTAAAGAATTTGATGGTATAAGGGCCCAAATTGCTCGTCTTGAAAAGATGACCGCTGAAATCTCGGATATGCAAGCTACCTTAGTCAATAAGATGGCCGCTAAACCGAATCCCTATGAAAATCAAGATGAAGATCTAAAAGTTATTGATGTGTCCCCCATTAAATCTTTGTTTTGCAATATGAATCTTGATGAATCTGAAGATTATCTTCCTTTACCTAGAAGGCGTTCCAAGAATTTGGAGTTTCTAGATCTTGATGATGAAATTGATGAAAGTGGGATTGAAATAAATAAAAACCGTGATGTTGCTAAACCCACTATTTTGGATCTCAAGGAATTTAATTATGAAAATTTCTCTTTGATTGGTTGTATTTCCTTGTTGCAATCCGTGCTACAATCTCCTCATGCTTATAGTCAAAATAAAGCCTTTACCGAACACATTGTTGATGCCTTGATGCAATCTTATGAAGAAAAACTTGAGTTGAAAGTTTCTATCCCTAGAAAACTCTATGATGAGTGGGAACCTACTATTAAAATTAAAATTAAAGATTTTAAGTTTCATGCTTTGTGTGATTTGGGTGCTAGTGTCTCTACTATCCCCAAAACTTTATGTGATTTGCTAGATTTCCGTGATTTTAATGATTGCTCTCTAAACTTGCATCTTGCGGATTCCACTATTAAAAAGCCTATGGGAAGAATTAATGATGTTATAATTGTTGCAAATAGGAATTATGTGCCCGTAGATTTTATCGTTCTTGATATAGATTGCAATCCTTCATGTCCTATTATTCTTGGTAGACCTTTCCTTAGAACGATTGGTGCAATTATTGATGTGAAGGAAGGGAATATTAGATTCCAATTTCCCTTAAAGAAGGGTATGGAACACTTTGCTAGAAAGAAAATAAAATTACCATATGAATCTATCATGAGAGCCACTTATGGATTGCCTACCAAAGATGGCAATACCTAGATATATCCTTGCTTTTATGCCTAGCTAAGGGCGTTAAACGATAGCGCTTGTTGGGAGGCAACCCAATTTTATTTTGTGTTTTTTGTTTTTGCTTATGTTTAGGAGTAAATAATCCATATACCTTCTGTTTGGATGTCGTTTTATGTTTTAATTAGTGTTTGTGCCAAGTAGGACCTATAGGATAACCTACGATGATAGTTGATTTGATTCTGCTGAAAAACAGAAACTTTGCGCGCACACATTTAGTTATGATAAATCACAGGAACGTGCTTTGGCGTTGATTCTTTTTGCTTTTGATCAATAAACCAATTGTCCAGGACTTCCTATTTTGGTAGAATTTTTAGAGTTCCAGAAGTTTGCGTTAGTTACAGATTGTTACAGACTGTTCTGTTTTTGACAGATTCTGTTTTTCGTGTGTTGTTTGCTTATTTCAATGCATCTATGGATAGTAATTCAGTCTATGAACCATAAGGAAGTTGGAATAAAGTAGGTTTAAAACCAATATAAATAAAGAATGAGTTAATTACAGTACCTTGAAGTAGTCTTTTGTTTTCTTTCTCTAACGGAGCTCACGAGATTTCTGTTGAGTTTTGTGTTGTGAAGTTTTCAAGTTTTGGGTGAATTCTTTTGATGGATTATGGAACAAGGAGTGGCAAGAGCCTAAGCTTGGGGATGCCCATGGCACCCCCAAGATAATCCAAGGACACCAAAAAGTCAATGCTTGGGGATGCCCCGGAAGGCATCCCCTCTTTCGTCCACTTCCATCGGTAATTTACTTGGAGCTATATTTTTATTCACCAACATGATATGTGTTTTGCTTGGAGTGTCTTGTATTATTTGTCTCTTTGCTTGTTAGTTTACCACAATCATCCTTGCTGTACACACCTTTTGAGAGAGACATACATGAATTGGAATTTGATAGAATACTCTATGTGCTTCACTTATATCTTTTGAGCTTGATAGTTTTGCTCATAGTGCTTCACTTACATCTTTTGAGCGTGATAATTTTTGCTCTAGTACTTCACTTAGATCTTTTAGAGCACGGTGGTGGATTTGTTTTAAAGAAACTATTGATCTCTCATGCTTCACTTAGATTATTTTGAGAGTCTTTAATAGCATGGTAATTTGCTTAATGTTAATATACTTGGTGTTCAAGATATGTGAAACTTTCTTTTGAGTGAATTGAATACTAAGATAAGTTTGATGCTTGATAATTGTTTTGAGATATGGAGGTGATAATATCAAAGTCGTGCTAGTTGTGTGATTATGAATTTGATGAATACTTGTGTTGAAGTTTGTGATTCCTGTAGCATGCATGTATGGTGAACCGTTATGTGATGAACTCGGAGCATGATTTATTTATTGATTGTCTTCCTTATGAGTGGCGGTCGGGGACGAGCGATGGTCTTTTCCTACCAATCTATCCCCCTAGGAGCATGCGCATAATACTTTGCTTTGATAACTTCTAGATTTTTGCAACAAGTATATGAGTTCTTTATGACTAATGTTGAGTCCATGGATTATACGTACTTTTCCCATCCTTCCACCTTTGCTAGCCTCTCTAATACCGCGCACTTTTCGCCGGTATCATACACCCACCATATACCTTCCTCAAAACAGCCACCATACCTACCTATCATGGCATTTCCATAGCCATTCCGAGATATATTGCTATGCAACTTTCTACCGTTCCGTTTATTATGACACACTCCATCATTGTCATATTGCTAGCATGATCATGTAGTTGATATTGTATTTGTGGCAAAGCCACCATTCATAATTCTTTCATACATGTCACTCATGATTCATTGCATATCCCGGTATACCGCCGGAGGCATTCATATAGAGTCATACTTTGTTTTAAGTATCGAGTTGTAATTGTTGAGTTGTAAGAAAAATAAAAGTGTGATGATCATCATTGTTAGAGCATTGTCCCAAGTGAGGAAAGGATGATGGAGACTATGATTCCCTCATAAGTCGGGATGAGACTCCGGACTTTACAAAAAAAGGAGGCCATAAAAAAATAAAAAGGCCCAAATAAAAAAATAAGAGAAAAGAGAGAAGGGACAATGCTACTATCCTTTTACCACACTTGTGCTTCAAAGTAGCACCAAGATCTTCATGATAGAGAGTCTCTCATTTTGTCACTTTCATATACTAGTGGGAATTTTTCATTATAGAACTTGGCTTGTATATTCCAATGATGGGCTTCCTAAAAATGCCCCAGGTCTTCTTGAGCAAGCAAGTTGATTCACACCCACTTAGTTTCTTTTATAGAGCTTTCATATACTTATAGCTCTAGTGCATCCGTTGCATGGCAATCCCTACTCACTCACATTGATATCTATTGATGGGCATCTCCATAGCCCATTGATACGCCTAGTTGATGTGAGACTATCTTCCCTCTTTTTGTCTTCTCCACAACCACCCTTCTATTCCACCTATAGTGCTATATCCATGGCTCACGCTCATGTATTGCGTGAAGATTGAAAAAGTTTTGAGAATGTCATAAGTATGAAACAATTGCTTGGCTTGTCATGATTTAAATATTTTGTGTGGGGAAGATGGAGCATAGCCAGACTATATGATTTTGTAGGGATAACTTTCTTTTGCCATGTTATTTTGAGAAGACATGATTGCTTTGATTAGTATGCTTGAAGTATTATTATTTTTGTGTCAATATGAACTTTTGTCTTGAATCTTTCGGATATGAATATTCATATCACAATTAAGAAGATTTACATTGAAATTATGTCAAAGTATCACTCCGCATCAAAAATTCTTTTTTATCATTTACCTACTCGAGGACGAGCTGGAATTAAGCTTGGGGATGCCTGATACGTCTCCAACGTATCTATAATTTTTGATTGCTCCATGCTACTTTATCTACTGTTTTGGACTATATTGGGCTTTATTTTCCACTTTTATATTACTTTTGGGACTAACCTATTAACCGGAGGCCCAGCCCAGAATTGTTGTTTTTGCCTTTTTCAGTATTTCGAAGAAACAGAATATCAAACGGAGTCCAAACGGAATGAAACCTTCGGGATCGTGATTTTCCAACCGAACGTGACCCAGGAGACTTGGACCCTACTCCAAGAAGCTTCCGAGGAGGCCACGAGGGTGGAGGGCACCCCCTTGGGCGCGCCCCCCTACCTCGTGGGCCCCTCAGAGCTCCACCGACGTACTCCCTCCTATATATACCTACGTATCCCCGAACGATCAGAATAGGAGCCAAAAACCAAATTCCACCGCCGCAACCTTCTGTATCCACGAGATCCCATCTTGGGGCCTGTTCCGGAGCTCCGCCGGAGGGGGCATCCACCATGGAGGGATTCTACATCATCATCATAGCCCCTCCGATGAAGTGTGAGTAGTTTACTTTAGGCGCTTTTCCCTTACGTCGGAGCCCCCGATCGCCCCCAGTGCGCCAGGCTTGGCCTGCGGCCGCCGGGTGGAAAAAAGGGCCGAACCAGCGCTTTTCGTTGTCCTGGGGGCGTGACTGGGGTGTTTTTTGGCGCCGACGCCAAAAAGGTCGCCTGGGGGCCTGTTGGGGGCACGGCTGGAGATGCTCTTAAGCTCTTGCCACTCCTTATTCTATAGTCCATCAAATATTTCCCCAAAACTTGAAAACTTCACAACACAAAACTCAGCAGGAAATCTCATGAGCTCCGTTAGTGCAAGAAAGAAAAACCACCACATAAGGCACTTTATACGTCTCCAACGTATCTACAATTTTTTATTGTTCCATGCTATTATATTACCCCTTTTGGATGTATATGGGCTTTATTTTACACATTTATATCATTTTTGGGACTAACCTACTAACCGGAGGCCTAGCCCGTATTGCTGTTACTTTTGCCTATTTCAGTATTTCGAAGAAAAGGAATATCAAACGGAGTCCAAACGGAATGAAACCTTCGGGAGCGTGATTTTTGGAACAAACGTGATCCAGAGGACTTGGAGTGCAAGTCAGGAAGCAGCCGAGGCGGCCACGAGAGGGTAGGGCACCCCCCCCCTACAGGGCGCGCCTCCTGTCCCGTGGGCCCCTCGGGCGGCCACCGACATACTTCTTCCCCCTATATAAGCCTACGTACCCTGAAAACATCCAAGGAGCCAACGAAACACAATTTCCACCGCTGTAACCTTCTGTATCCGCGAGATCCCATCTTGGAGCCTTTGTCGGTGCTTTGCCAGAGGGGGAATCGACCATGGAGGGCTTCTACATCAACATCATAGCCCTCCGATGAGTTGTGAGTAGTTTACCACAGACCTTCGGGTCCATAGTTATTAGCTAGATGACTTCTTCTCTCTTTTTGGATCTCAATACAATGTTCTCCCCCTCTCTTGTGGAGATCTATTCGATGTAAAATCTTTTTGCGGTGTGTTTGTCGAGATCCGATGAATTGTGGGTTTATGATCAAGTTTATCTATGAGAAATATTTGAATCTCCTCTAAATTCTTTTATGTATGATTGAGTTATCTTTGCAAGTCTCTTTGAATTATCAGTTTGGTTTGGCCTACTAGATTGATCTTTCTTGCCATGGGAGAAGTGCTTAGCTTTGGGTTCAATCTTGCGGTGTCCTTACCCAGTGACAGAAAGGATTGCAAGGCACGTATTGTATTGTTGCCATCGAGGATAAAAAGATGGGTTTATATCATATTGCATGATTTTATCCCTCTATATCATGTCATCTTGCTTAAGGCGTTACTCTGTTCTTATGAACTTAATACTCTAGATGCAGGCAGGAGTCGGTCGATGTGTGGAGTAATAGTAGTAGATGCAGGCAGGATTCGGTCTACTTGTCACGGACGTGATGCCTATATACATGATCATGCCTAGATAATCTCATAATTATTTGCTTTTCTATCAATTGCTCGACAGTAATTTGTTCACCCACCGTAATACTTATGCTATCTTGAGAGAAGCCACTAGTGAAACCTATCCCCCCCGGGTCTATATCTTATCATATTTGCTTCCAATCTACTTTTATTTGCATCTTTACTTTTTTCATCTATATTATAAAATACCAAAAATATATTTATCTTATCATACTATCTCTATCAGGTCTCACTCTCGCAAGTGGCCGTGAAGGGATTGACAACCCCTTTATTCTGTTGGTTGCGAGTTCTTTGTTTGTTTGTTTAGGTGCGTGGTACTTTTGAGGAGCCTCCTACTGGATTGATACCTTGGTTCTCAAAAACTGAGGGAAATACTTATGCTACTATTGCTGCATCACCCTTTCCTCTTCAAGGAAAACCAACGCAAGCTCAAGACGTAGCAGTACTATAATGAACTCATTATTTATTTATATTGGTGTTAAACCTACTTTATTCCAACTTTTCTATGGTTCATAAACCCCCGATACTAGCCATAGTTGCATCAAAATAAGCAAACGACACACGAAAAACAGAATCTGTCAAAAACAGAACAGTCTCTTGAAATATGTAACTTTCTAATACTTCTGGAACTCTAAAACTCCTAAAAAAATAGGAAGTCCTGGGCAATTTGTATATTGATCTACTGCAAAAATAATCAAAGCAAAAGCACGTTTCTATGGTTTATCAAAATTATTCTTGTGCGCGCAAAAGTTTATGTTTTTCAGCAGAAACAAATTAACTATCATTGTAGGTTATCCTATAGGTTCTACTTGGCACAAACACTAATTAAGGACAGTATAACCGCACCTAAAGCGAGTCTTCTCAGGGTTTCGCATTTCTGGCCGTCCGTTCTGCCGATCTGGTCGCTACTGTCCGTCAGATATTCTCCAGCTAGCTCCCTGTAGCGTCCTGGGCCAAGTACTGTAGCTTCCTGGGCCAGTTGTCCTAAGGGGCTGCTGCTCCAGAAGAAAAAACTGAGCCCTCTGGTAAATTGGGCCGCTTTTGCCAGGCCAGTTAGCTACCGAGCACGGTCCAATCAATCTCTCGCTGCGAAACTCTTCGCTCAACATAGGAGAAATGAATCGATTCTAAAAAAAGGAGAAATGAATCGGTCGTTGCTCGATACAGAGGGGATCCAGCCGCGCTTGATGCGGCCATGCGGGGCAACGCGGCGGGATCCTGCCGATGTGCGCGATGCGGGCGGTCGGTCCTGTGAGGGGAACCAGTCATCCAAACAACGCATTCGAGTCCAGGTTCTTGCGGGCGGAGAGGCGAGCCGGGCAAGCGATGCGAGCGACGCTGCCCTTCTTCGGGCTTCACGGACCGCACTGCTAAGTCGGTGTTCGACTATTGGACTAGTGAAACTGATCCGCTGTCATTTGAAGGAAACAATCAATCTTCAGCTTCTGCGGGCATTCATGGAGGATGATGCGCCTTTCTGTTTTCCTAACAAGCTGCATCGGTATAAATGCTTCATCCTCCGACAGTCTGGCACCGCCCCTGTAGCTGAAGCCTGGAGCCTGGAGGCTGGAGGTTCCGTCGCTGGACAAGTAATTCTTCCACCCCAACGATTACATTGTGCTAATATCCTCGCAATCCCTATTTTGTACAGGTGGTTTTCATAGTGTCCGTCGTCGATTTGATTTGGCAAATCGTGGAAATCTGTTTTCATATTTGATTTGGGGAATTCTTCGCTTTACAATCTCTTATGGCCGCTGGACCTTCACATGTATGATTATATAGTAATTCTTATACAAGGACCTTTCAAGGCAGAAATCCTGAAGCAAAACTGCATGCAAGTTCATCACTTGGAACGAGTAAGGAATCACTTCCAACACTGCATATATCGCCACAGATCAATTTACCTACATTTTGTAGTTGCCAATTCTAAATTGAATGCTTACTAACTACTGCAATCTCGCTCATGTACCCATATTTTTAGTCATCCTTTCCTGACACCATACAGCTATTGATTTCATAATTTGGTAGCAGCAAAAGCCTATGTTTCTAGACATTTGTTGTTAACACAAATCACATGACCACTTTGATTGAGTTTCTACTCTACTGGTGCTGTTCATGTGTGAGGCTCAGATATAAGATGTTGTGTGTTGATGTAGAAGTACTTCCAAGTAAGGGTAATCTATACCCAGAAAATAGAGGTTCTATGGAGAGAATGCGAGTAACCCAAATCATGCATTGGAAAGTGTATGCCAAGATGCTATCACACAGCTGATGACACAATGTAATGATGAGGTTGATGACACAAATTACAGTCAAGTTACTGCTCCCCATAGAAAATTACATGGAGCAAAAACCTTTGAGAACATATTCAAAGAAAAAGATGGAGTTGGCATGAGGTATATAGCTTTGAAAAAACAATCACGCAATATTAAAATGCAGTACAGTGGACTTGTTCTAGCTACAGAACAACAAGGAGAGCTTGTTGTCGCACTTGCAGATTTAAAATCAATGGAACTTAATTGCTGGTATTTTGTCGACCGAACCAGAACATGCAAGCGCAGAACATCATACTAAATAGCTTTGGGAATCAATTTTCACACTACTAACAACTTCAGTTGGAAACTTTTCCAGGAACGAATATTGAGGGTGGCCATTTGGAGCGCTTTTAACTGATATTCAAGATATCTTCTCCAACATATGACTAATGAAATCCTTCAATATTTTCATACATTAAAGGTTACACATTGTTTTGTTCCGCCAAGTAGTTTGCATATTATTAGCTCAATAAAAGTGTAATTTTTCAGAACATATATTTGTGTGTTAAGATTAATGCACATTATCCGCAAAAAAAGAGATTAATGCACATGAATGTTAAATTGGCCTAGATGGAAGAGATCAAAAAAATTGTAAATCTTTCTATTCCTAAATTCCACACTTAGTAACAAGTTTACGCACAGGAAAATGTGCCAGCAGAAGAGTGTAATACTTAAGGTATGACATCATAGATAATTATATACAATCAAGCAAAATGATATATTGTTTATTTCATGATGTTTCTTCTTTAGCTAGAAAGTGCACATGAGAAAACATAATCCATCATTCAGCCCTAGTGTCTATCCCTATTAGGTCAGACTTCTCTCATATATTTTTCATTCTATCCAATCTAAACGCAATGCACAGCCACCATAAAAAATATTTGATGCCTTCACATATCCGAACCAACCACTAACATAACATCACTATAGACGGGCGCAGCAACGCGCGCCATCGATGATCTAGTTAAAACATAAAATCACATCTAAACCGAAGCTAGATGAAATATTTATTACTAAACAGAAGCAAAAAGCAAGAAACAAAAATGAAATTGGGTTGCCTCCTAACAAGCGCTATCGTTTAATGCTCTTAGCTAGGCATAAAAGCGAGAATAGATCTAAGTATTGCCATCTTTGGCATTCAAATCATAAGTAGCTTGCATGATAGATTCATAAGGTAATTTAACTTTCTTTCTTGGAAAGTGTTCCATGTCTTTCCTTAATGGAAATTGGAATCTAATATTACCTTCCTTCATATCAATAATTGCACCAATCATTCTAAGGAAAAGTCTACCAAGAATAATAGGACATGAAAGATTGCAATCTATATCAAGAACGATAAAATCTATGGGCGCATAATTCCTATTTGCAACAATAATAACATCATTGATCTTTCTCATAGGTTTCTTAATGGTGGAATCCGCAAGGTGCAAGTTTAAAGAGCAATCATCAAAATCACGGAAACCTAGCACATCACGTAAAGTTTTTGGAATTGTGGAAACACTAGCACCCAAATCACACAAAGGATAGCATTCATGATCTTTAATTTTCATTTTTATAGTAGGTTCCCACTCATCATAAAGTTTTGTAGGTATAGAAACTTCCAATTCAAGTTTTTCCTCATAAGATTGCATCAAGGCATCAACAATATGTTTGGTAAAAACTTTATTTTGACTATAAGCATGAGGAGAATTCAACACGGATTGCAACAAGGAAATACAATCTATTAAAGAACAATTATCATAATTAAATTCCTTGAAATACATAATAGTGGGTTCATTGCTATTTAAAGCTTTGACCTCTCCAATCCCACTTTTACCAAATTTAGCATCAAGATCTAGAAACTCCGAATTATTGGGATGCCTTTTAACTAAAGTGACTCATCTCCAGTCCCATCATTATCAAGATTCATATTGCAAAACAAAGATTTAATAGGGGACACATCAATAACTTTTAGATCTTCATCTTTATTTTCATGGAAACTAGAAGAACACACTCTTACAAAGCAATCTTTCTTAGCACGCATCCTAGCGGTTCTTTCTTTGCACTCATCAATGGAAATTCTCATGGCTTTGAGAGACTCATTGATATCATGATTAGGTGGAATAGATCTAAGTTTCAAAGAATCAACATCAAGAGAAAGTCTATCAACGTTCCTAGCCAATTCATCAACTTTAAGCAATTTTTCTTCAAGCAAAGCATTGAAATTCTCTTGAGAGATCACAAATTCTTTAACACTATTCTCAAAATCAGAGGGCATCTTATTAAAATTTCCATAAGAGTTGTTGTAGGAATTACCATAATTATTAGAGGAATTACTAGGAAACGGCCTAGGATTAAAGTTTCCTCTATACGCATTGTTACCAAAATTGTTCCTACCAACAAAATTCACATTGATAGATTCATTATTATTCTCAATCAAGGTAGACAAAGGCATATAATTGGGATCAATAGAAGCACTCTTAGTAGCAAACAATTTCATAAGTTCATCCATCTTTCCACTCAAAACAATAATTTCTTCTATAGCATGCACTTTTTTACTAGTAGATCTTTCGGTGTGCCATTGAGAATAATTAACCATAATATTATCAAGGAGTTTAGTAGCTTCTCCTAAAGTGATTTCCATAAAAGTGCCACCCGCGGCCGAATCTAAAAGATTTCTAGAAGCAAAATTCAATCCGGCATAAAATTTTTGTATGATCATCCATAAGTTCAAACCATGAGTAGGGCAATTGCGAATCATTAATTTCATTCTTTCCCAAGATTGGGCAACATGCTCATGATCAAGTTGTTTAAAATTCATAATGTCATTTCTAAGAGAGATGATCTTAGAGGGAGGAAAATACTTAGAGATAAAAGCATCTTTGCACTTATTCCAAGAATCAATACTATTTTTAGGCAAAGACGAAAACCAAGTTTTAGCATGATCTCTAAGAGAAAAGGAAAATAACTTCAATTTAACAATATCATTATCCGTATCTTTCTTCTTTTGCATATCACACAAATCAACAAAGTTGTTTAGATGAGTAGCGGCATCTTCACTAGGAAGGCCGGAGAATTGATCTTTCATAACAAGATTCAACAAAGCAGCATTGATTTCACAAGATTCAGCATCATTAAGAGGAGCAATCGGAGTGCTAAGGAAATCATTATTATTGGTATTGGAAAAGTCACACAATTTGGTATTATCTTGAGCCACCGTGACAAACAATCCAACACACAAGCACACAAGAAGGCAAGCGAAAGAGAGAGGAGATTGGGAAAGACAGGGCGAATAAAATGACAAGGGTGAAGTGGGGGAGAGGAAAACGAGAGGCAAATGGCAAATAATGTAATGCGAGGGAGATGAGTTTGTGATGGGTACTTGGTATGTCTTGACTTGAGCGAAGACCTCCCTGGCAATGGCGCTAGAAATCCTTCTTGCTACCTCTTGAGCACTGCGTCCCTTGAAGAGGAAAGGGTGATGCAGCAAAGTAGCATAAGTATTTCCCTCAGTTTTTGAGAACCAAGGTATCAATCCAGTAGGAGGCTCCTCAAAAGTCCCACGCACCTACACAAACAAACAAGAACCTCGCAACCAACGCGATAAAGGGGTTGTCAATCCCTTCACGGAAACTTGCGAAAGTGAGATCTGATAGAGATAATAAGATAAGATAAATATTTTTGGTATTTTTATGATATAGATTGGAAAGTAAAAGATGCAAATAAAAGATAGATGGAAAACTTATATGATAAAAGATAGACCCGGGGGCCATAGGTTTCACTAGTGGCTTCTCTCAAGATAGCATAAGTATTACGGTGGGTAAACAAATTACTGTCGAGCAATTGATAGAAAAGTGCATAGTTATGAGATTATCTAGACATGATCATGTATATAGGCATCACCTCCGCAACAAGTAGATCGAAACGATTCTGCATCTACTACTATTACTCCACACATCGACCGACTCCTGCTTGCATCTAGAGTATTAAGTTCATAAGAACAGAGTAACGCACTAAGAAAGATGACATGATGTAGAGGGACAAACTCAAGGAATATGATATAAACCCCATCTTTTTATCCTCGATGGCAATAATACAATACGTGCCTTGCTGCCCCTGCTGTCACTGGGAAAGGACACCGTAAGATCGAACCCAAAGCTAAGCACTTCTCCCATTGCAAGAAAGATCAATCTAGTAGGCCAAACAAAACTGATAATTCGAAGAGACTTGCAAAAATAACCAATCACACATAAAAGAATTCAGAGAAGATTCAATTATTTCTCATAGATAAACTTGATCATAAACCCACAATTCATCGGATCTCGACAAACACACCGTAAAAAGAGTTACATCGGATAGATCTCCAAGAATATCGAGGAGAACTTGGTATTGAGAGTCAAAGAGAGAGAAGAAGCCATCTAGCTAATAACTATGGACCCAAAGGCCTGTGGTAAACTACTCACAACTCATTGGAGAGGCCTTTGAGATGATGTAGAGGCCCTCCATGGTCGATTCCCCCTCCGGCGGAGCCCCGACAAAGGCTCCAAGATGGGATCTCGCGGATACAGAAGGTTGTGGCGGTGGAATTAGGTTTTCGTGGTGCTCTTCGATGTTTTCAGGGTACAGGAGTATATACAGGCGAAGGAGGTAGGTCGGTTGAGGCACGAGGGGCCCACAAGGGTGGGGGGCGCGCCCACCCCCCTGGGGCGCGCCGGGCACCCTCGTGTCCACCTCGTTTGTTGCTTGACGCCCACTCCAAGTCTCCTGGTTTGCATTTATTCCAAAAAGATCGCTCCCGAAGGTTTCATTCCATTTGGACTCCTTTTGATATTCCTTTTCTTCGAAACACTGAAATAGGCAAAAAAAATAGCAATTTGGGCCGGGCCTCCGGTTAGTAGGTTAGTACCAAAAATGATATAAAAGTGTAAAGTAAAGCCCATAAACATCCAAAACGGGTAATATAATAGCATGGAACAATAAAAAATTATAGATACGTTGGAGACGTATCACTCAGCTAGTGAGCAAGTGCTCAGAATGTCTGAGTACTACAATCGCTTGAATCAAGTGGGAGTTAATCTTCCAGATAAGATAGTGATTGACAAAGTTCTCTAGTCACTATCACCAAGTTACTGGAACTTCGTGATGAACTATAATATGCAAGGGATGACGAAAATGATTCCCGAGCTCTTCGTGATTCTAAAATCGGCGAAGGTAGAAATCAAGAAAGAGCATCAAGTGTTGATGGTTAACAAGACCACTAGTTTCAAGAAAAAGGGCAATGGAAAAGAAAGGGAACTTCAAGAAAGAATGGCAAGCAAGTTGCTAGTCCTGTGAGGAAACCCAAAGCTAGACCTAAAGCTTGAAACTGAGTGCTTCTACTACAAAGGGAATGGTCACTGGAAGCGGAACTACCCCAAATACTTGGCGGATAAGAAGGATGGCAAAGTGAACAAAGGTATATTTGATATACATGTTATTGATGTGTACTTTACTAGTGTTCATAGTAACCCCAAGGTTTTGATACCGGTTTAGTTGCTAAGATTAGCAACTCGAAACAGGAATTACAAAATGAACAGAGGCTAGTTAAGGGCGAGGTGACGAGATGTGTTGGAAATGATTCCAAGGTTGACAAGATCACCATCGCATACTCCCTCTACCTTCGGTATTAGTATTGGAACCAAATAAATGTTATTTGGTGTTGGCATTGA
The DNA here is from genome assembly GCF_002162155.2 of Triticum dicoccoides. NCBI lineage: Eukaryota > Viridiplantae > Streptophyta > Magnoliopsida > Poales > Poaceae > Triticum > Triticum dicoccoides. The sequence continues at coordinate 228,152,465 of NC_041381.1, read as the reverse complement.
GCATAAATATGATTAGATCATGTTTATTGCAATACAGTTATCCATTTAAGTCAGAGAATAATTGTTATTCTGTTTACATGAATAAAACCTTTAATGGTCATACACCAAATGTGAATGGTTTATTGAATCTCGATAGTGCGATACACATAATATTGATGCCAAACGATACAAAGTTGATAATAATAGTGCAACATATTTGTGGCACTGCCATTTAGGTCATATTGGTGTAAAGCGCATGAAGAAACTCCATGATGATGGGCTTTTGGAATCACTTGATGCTTGCGAACCATGCCTCATGGCAAGATGACAAAGACTCCGTTCTACGTGACAAAGGAGCGAGCAACTGACTTGTTGGAAATAATACATACGATGTATGTGGTCCAATAAGTGTTGAGGCTCACGGCGGGTATCGTTATTTTCTGACCTTCACAGATGATTTGAGAAGATATAGGTATATCTACTTGATGAAACACAAGTCTGAAACATTTGAAAAGTTCAAAGAATTTCAGAGTAAAGTGGAGAATCATCGCAACAAGAAAGTAAAGTTTCTACAATCTGATCGCAGAGGCGAATATTTGAGTTACAAGTTTGGCCTTCATTTAAAACAATGTGGAATAGTTTCACAACTCACGCCACCTGGAACACCACAAATGGTGTGTCCGAATGTCGTAATCGTACTTTATTAGATATGGTACGATCTATGATGTCTCTTACCGATTTACCACTACCATTTTGGGGTTATGCATTAGAGGCAGCTACATTCACGTTAAATAGAGCACCATCTAAATCCGTTGAGATGACATCATATGAACTGTGGTTTGGCAAGAAACCTAAGATGTCATTTCTTAAAGGTGGGGTTTGCGATGCTTATGTGAAAAAGCTTCAACTTGATAAGCTCGAACCCAAATCGGAGAAGTGCGTCTTCATAGGATACCCAAAAGAAACTGTTGGGTACACCTTCTGTGACGCCCCCGATTCAATCGTACACTAATCATGCACGCAAACGTGTACGATCAAGATCAGGGACTCACGGGAAGATATCACAACACAACTCTAAAAAAACATAAATAAGTCATACAAGCATCATAATACAAGCCAGGGGCCTCGAGGGCTCGAATACAAGTGCTCGATCATAGACGAGTCAGCGGAAGCAACAATATCTGAGTACAGACATAAGTTAAACAAGTTTGCCTTAAGAAGGCTAGCACAAACTGGGATACGGATCGAAAGAGGCGCAGGCCTCCTGCCTGGGATCCTCCTAACTACTCCTGGTCGCCGTCAGCGGGCTGCACGTAGTAGTAGGCACCTCCAGTGTAGTAGGGGTCGTCGTCGACGGTGGCGTCTGGCTCCTGGGCTCCAGCATCTGGTTGCGACAACCAGAAAGAAAGGAAAGGGGAAAAGGGGGGGAGAAAGCAACCGTGAGTACTCATCCAAAGTACTCGCAAGCAAGGATCTACACTATATATGCATGGGTATATGTGTAAAGGGCCATATCAGTGGACTGAACTGCAGAATGCCAGAATAAAAGGGGGATAGCTAGTCCTATCGAAGACTACGCTTCTGGCAGCCTCCGTCTCGCAGCACGTAGAAGAGAGTAGATTGAAGTCCTCCAAGTAGCATCTTCAAGTAGCATCTCCAAGTAGCCTCTCCAGGTAGCATCGCATAGCATAATCCTACCCGGCAATCCTCTCCTCGTCGCCCCGTTAGAGAGCGATCACCGGGTTGTATCTGGCACTTGGAAGGGTGTGTTTTATTAAGTATCCGGTTTTAGTTGTCATAAGGTCAAGGTACAACTCCAAGTCGTCCTGTTACCGAAGATCACGGCTATTCGAATAGATTAACTTCCCTGCAGGGGTGCACCAACTTACCCAGCACGCTTGATCCCATTTGGCCGGACACACTTTCCTGGGTCAGGCCCGGCCGCGGAAGATCAACACGTCGCAGCCCCACCTAGGCACAACAGAGAGGTCAGCACGCCGGTCTAAACCTAAGCGCACAGGGGTCTGGGCCCATCGCCCTGAGCACACCTGCACGTTGCGTACGCGGCCGGTGAGCAGACCTAGCAACCTCCATTACAAAGGAAGTTGCGTTAACGCAGTCCAACCCGGCGCGCGCCGCTCAGTCGCTGACGTCACGAAGTGCTTCGGCTGATACCACGACGTCGGGATACCCATAACTACTCCCGCGTAGATGGTTAGTGCGTATAGGCTCGTAGCCAACTCAGATCAAATACCAAGATCTCGTTAAGCGTGTTAAATATCTGCGAACGCCGAACAGGGCCAGGCCCACCTGTCTCCTAGGTGGTCTCAACCTGCCCTGTCGCTCCGCCACAAAGATCCACATAGAGGGCCGTCGGGACAAAGGTCCTTTCAGCCCCCAATCCGTGAATCACTCGCGGGTACTCTTCGAGCTGACCCGACTTTAGTCACCATCTGTATAGTATGTAAGTATGTATAATATATACCCGTGATCACCTCCCGAGTGATCACGGCCCTATAGTATAGCAAGGCAGACTGACAAGAATGTAGGGCCAAAGGTGATAAACTAGCATCCTATACTAAGCATTTAGGATTGCAGGTAAGGTATCAACAGATGTAGCAACAATGTCAGGCTATGCATCAGAATAGGATTAACGGAAAGCAGTAACATGCTACACTACTCTAATGCAAGCCGTATAGAGAAGAGTAGGCGATATCTGGTGATCAAGGGGGGGGGGCTTGCCTGGTTGCTCTGGCAAGAAGGAGGGGTCGTCAACTCCGTAGTCGAACTGGGCAGCAGCAGCGTCGGTCTCGTGGTCTACCGAAGAGAAGAGGGGGGAGAAACAATGAATACAATGCAAACAAATGCATATCGATGCATGACATGACAAGTAACGATGCTAGGTGTGCCCAATCGCGGTAGTAGGTGATACCGACGAAGGGGGGGAAACATCCGGGAAAGTATTCCCGGTGTTTCGCGTTTTTGGACAGAGGAGCCGGAGGGGGAAAGTTGCGAGTTCGGTAGGTTAGGGGTGTGTGGCGGACGAACGGACTGCGTATCCGGATTCGTCGGATTTTTCTAAGCAACTTTCATGTAGAAAGTATTTTCATCCGAGTTACAGATTAAAAGATATGATTTTCTAAAGATTTAATCATTTTCTGGAATTTATTTAATTAATTTAAATCAACATTATCCAAAACAGTGTGTGATGACATAGGCATGACATCAGAGTGATGTCAGCAGGTCAACTAGTCGGTTGACCAGTCAAACCAGACAGGTGGGTCCAGCGGGACCCTCATGTCATTGACAGGGTAATAACAAGGGGGTTTTAGACTAATAATTGGGTTAATTAGTGGGTGGGACCCAGTAGTCAGTGACTGTTTAGTTAATTAAATTAATTAATGAAATAATAGCATTTTATCTATTTACAAAATGTTTTAACTCACGCGGGCCCGCATGTCAGTGGCAGTAGCTGCCACATCAGCGTAGTTGACCCGGTCAACTTGGCCAGTTGGGGCCCCCAGGCCCACAGGCAGTGACCCAGGGGGTGGACCCCACGCATGCCACATCAGCCGGCCGGCGTTTAGATGCCGGCGAGTCCGTTTCCGTGGCGGCGCGGCTCGGGAGAGTGGCGGGTTTCGCCCATAGGGCACTAAATCGAGCGGGACCGGTCGCGTTCGAACGGCAAGATGACGGCGGAGTGAGTGGGGGTGGTTGTAGAGGCGGTGGTGGCCGGAGTCGAGTGCCACGAGCTCGTTGGCGGCGAGGTGGTTCGGGCGTGAAATGAAGATGGCGACACAGCGCACTTCGGGGCGAATGGGAAGGCTAGGGTGGACCTGCGCGACACGCAGAGCACAAAGGGCTCGGCCCCGTGACCATTTGGTCACCGGAAGGGCGCCGGCGACGCGCGCAGGCGGCGCCGCGGTCGGGTCCCCGACGAGAAACGCGCTAGTAGGCACGGGAAGGCTATTGTGCAGGCGCGTTGGGCTCCTAGGAACCCCAGGAGTGCAACGGCGAGTTCGGGCGTGCGTGACGACGGCGGCGAGGTACGCCGTGGCGACCAGAGCCCCGACAATGGCGGCGGCTGGCTACAGAGCGCTAGGGGGCCAACAAAGAGCAGCAGGGAGAGGAGAAGCTCACCGTGCGGCACGCAAGATGGCCCTTGGGAGTTTAGTAGCCGGAGAGTCGACGGCGCTCGTCGGAGATGCGTCGGGGATCCGAGGAAGAAGACGAGGTTGGGGCAGCGTTCGATGGTGCTCGGCGTCCTGCGTCTTGACGTGGAGGCGTAGTCGAGGGAGGCGAAGCGTGCGGACGCGTCGGAAGGGCGTGGAGGTCGCGGTGGCCGCGAGTACTACGGCGGTGAGGCCATGGTGGCGCTCGG
>NC_041381.1:228139845-228147970 GCF_002162155.2 Triticum dicoccoides | reverse complement strand
CCGAGGAGGCGCGGCGTGGCGACCTTATCCCCTCGTCTCGTCGCCGGCGAGGGGGGTTCGGTTGGGACGCGCCCTGTTCCGACCCGGGTCGGGGGAACAGGGGAAGGGTACGCGGTGCGGGAGCTGGGTCGGCTGGGCCGGCCAGGCTGGCTGCGGGCCAGGGGGGTTGGGCGGTGGCCGTGCGGGTGGGTTGGGCTGCCTGGTCAAGGGGGCTTCCCCCCCCCTTTTTTTGTTTTTTTGTAATTTCTTTCTTTTATCTATTTTCCCTTTCTGTTTTATTTATTTTTAGGGCATTTAGGCATTTTATAAAATGGTGTTTGCTTTATTATAATTATCCAGGCATTGAACTGCACACCCCGAACATTTTAGTTTAATATTTTGAAAACTTTGTCGTTTGTCATTAATTTGAATTTAAATTTGAAACGTTTTTGAATCAACCCGAGATTAACTACAGTGACCGAGGTGACATGGCAACATTAACGTGAGATTACTGTAGCATGATTATCCGGGCGTCACAATTCTCCTCCACTACAAGAAATCTCGTCCCGAGATCTAAGAGGTTCGGTAAGGGGGGGACTTTTGGTTACGAGTTTCTAACGAATCATCTCGGTCTTGGTTGCTCTTCTCGAAGAGGTTGATTCATTACATTAATGTCTTCATTCTGCTGTTTCAGGTCATCATGATGAAGTTGTCGTCTTTTCTTTAGGAACTCCATCGTACTTACGAATAGGTAAGGGGCAGCTTTACAACAATTGAATGTTATAAGGGAGAATCATCGGGGGGGTATCCCAAGAATGATCATGAGAGTATCTCTCGAGTTGAACAAATAAAACACATCGAGAGCAAAGTTGGAAGGTATAATAAGAAGTTTCAAGCAGCCAGGCAATCGTTCTATGCCTAGTCAGAAGGTGAGGGGGTTTCAAGCAACGGAATAATTATTGTGTCCGATGCCAGAATTGATGATCTCATCAGAAGGTGGCCCATGAATTACATACGAGTCCAAGCGGGAGGAATAACTTTGGGAACGAGGGGTGTACAGGAGAGTCAGGTTTCGATCCTGTGAAACTGTGGGTTATGGGCCCACCATGTGGTTAAAAGTAGGAAGGTCGGTGACATCTTGCACGATCATGTAAGCAAGGCATGTTAGAGGAGAGTCTGAGGGTCATGTCGGCAACAACATAGGTACCAAGGGCGAGGGACTAAGAGAACCATTTTCCTGCTCGTTGAAACAAGGCGTAACAACATAGGTTCTCGTCCATCGGTGGTTACCGGAATGTCATCAACAATAGTAACAAGGTCTTACTGACAGAGTTGTACATCGAGGTGCTTGCACAAGCAGTGGATTATTACTGCTTATATCATATAGATCATAGAAAAGGTTTAAACAAATCAATGGAAGGAAAATATGATCTTCAGATTAAACAAAACAATGGAAAGGAAAATATGTTTAAACACATATTTCAAGGGTATATCCTTCCCAAGGACAAGCAGAGCAAGATATCCATGACAGGATATAAAGTAGAAAACCATTTAGGTAAGGGGGAGGAATCTCATGATATTACCCATACAACGGTGTTAGGATAATGATAAATAAAATCTAGCATCGTGCTTCAAATGTTCCTGTTGCAAATCGGAGTACCATTGACAAGCTTCGAGATAGCATTGACATGGTCTTCAGGTGAAGATCAGACTTTGGAAACACGAAGGATCCATCAGGAATAACTTGTAGAATAAGTCTTACAATTTCCTCATGGATGAATGGATAACCTTGCTGAAAAGGAATCTATAATGGTAGGTCCTCCAGCCGGGGGGGGGGGTGCTAGGCATGACATCATATTACCGGGTCATCAAAGGATCAACATCATAACTCTTGGAAAGTTGTCCCAACCATCATATCTGACCGAGATTCAGATCCAATTGGTGTCATGATGCCTCAGACTCAGGATGTCCGAGAAGAAAAGTCGCAACACAAATCGTTGAAATGGCATTGCAAGATTCTCGGGAAATTAACTATGGGAGCGGGTTCCTGAAACAATAGTTCATCATTAAACCAAGGAGAGGTGAGGAGGTGGCTGATTGACTCAGCGACAATTCATTGAGATTTTCAAAAGATGGATTTCCACAATAATGTGAACAAGAAGATGACATTTGTCAGATCAAATGGTATAATGATGTATGCTCGAGGAAAACATACACAATTAAACATTGGTTGAAAGGTGCACCCGAAATATGGGTTGGGTTGCACGACCAATGTCAGAATGGTGATTCAATAGTCAATAGCCTAAGAATGAACTTTCGACCATTAACTTCAAAAAAATAGGGTTGCTAGAAGGAAAGAATCCAAACAAGACCGTTCACTTGTTGGAATTAACACGGGGACCAAGAAAGAATGGTGATGGTGAGAAGTATTTCTATGTCAAGAATTCTCAAGAGGTGGAACAAATCTCAGAACATTCTTGACATAAAGGATGGTAATACTCCAAGGTAAAGAAGAAAAATTGCTGGATAGCAAGGAACTCAAGGTATAACACCAAGCATGAACAAGCTTGTGTTGGTGGGAAGGCAATAAAGTGGTCGATGATAATACAATTCATCGAGGGCAAGGATGGTATTTCTCATCATGAATTCAATTGATATCCTGGATGAGCTCAGAATGTTGATGATCACGACACCTTTGTCGCGAGAGTTCATGAAGATGTAATCGATCGGCGACGTCAACAAGTCAAAGTAATGATGAAGTGAAAGGTTATCGGAACCAAGTGTACGACACAAACTCGAAACCAAGCTTGTTGTTCAAGGCGAAATGATATGACGATGAGGATCGACGTAAGGTTAGTTCATCGTCGAAAATTGTGCTCCCTGAAGAAGGACCGGGTAGCACAGTTAAAATCATCACGACAATGATATAGCCAAACAGGCTAGGAATGATGTGATCGGGTACAAACTCGTACTTATAGAAGCTTACCGAAGAGTTGTTGAACCGCAGTGCGGACTCGGTTCAGTTATCGGTGTCTTTGAGTGTTCAATAACTCAGAGCCCGTGAAAAATTGGAATCAGTGGGAAGGTAGCACTTGATGAAGAACTCATAAGAAGTTATGTAGTTCCATGATAATCTCGAGATACCAGGGGGGTAATACTCGACACCAGATCAAAGTAAAGGTTGGACTGGGGTATTAATCCGCAGAAGACAAATGTTTAAACTTGCCCGAGAAATGGGAACAAAGAAGAACACTATGGTCGAAACCATAACTACAAGGGGTCCAATTTAATAATACTGAAAGAATTACTCGAATGAGTAAATATTTGGCAAGAAGCTACCCTGATAAGTTCCACATCAGGTCCATGGGCATGAACTCAGAGTTCAAGGTCGACTCCCACTTCTCCAATGCATACCCTTTCATTCACTTCTCGCTTTTGATGAAGTTATAGCGTTGAAATTTTATCTGGCAAAATTCAAGAAGAGTACGACTCGTGAAAACTTTCGAGTTCACACATATTAAGGAAGGCATAGGTTCAACCCATCGGGGCATCTTAGAATCATATACCAGAACCTTTAGAAGTAATTAACTCAAGCTCGGAGGCAGAGCATGGTTGAGGAAGCAGACGATACAATTTACCAAAGGCATTATGTATCGGAGAAAAGGCTCACAAGGTTATTGAATATGAAGGGCGTTGTCAGATAAAATCCAACAAAGGATCTGGTGGTCCACAAGGTACCTGATGTGAGCATCGGTACTCAACCAGAGGAGGAAAGAATGCAAGGAGATCAGTTTATAGGAACAACTGACTAACTCAATTGTCAAATGCAAAGGAATTATGATCTCCAAATCAAGGGATCAGAAGCAATGCTCTGATTAGGGATGGATAAGTTGAATAGCCCTAGGGTACAATCAACGACAATTGGATTGGTCGAGAACCAATTCCAGTTAAAAGAATGGAAGCTCAGCCGGAAAGGTAATTTATAAGGATCAATGATGATTGCGTGTATTCGCAACATATTGAGTCAACAGACTCAAAATGATAATGACAAGGAATGTTAATAAGGTTTCTATACTTATGGGATTAATCATAATGAAAGCAAACAAGAAATTCTGGAGCAATAGGTTGCTGAGGATTTTCGGAAGATCGAATGGTATTTTGAAGACTTTTGTGAAATACATGAATCAACTGGGGATGAGTGGATACTCGATAAGTGCGAGAAATTATTTGAAGGGTATTCATGTGGCAAAGAACTGCTAGGCAGTAGGCACAAAGTATTCTCGGAACAATAGAGAAAACTTCGGGGTATCTTGTAATAACAAGATCAATGGGGGATGATCATATGAATGGCAAGTGTAAGTAGTTATCCATACGGATTTATCGGTGGTCAAGAATAGCAAAAGTGATGGGCACAAAGTCTCGAGAGAACATCAGAGAGTATCTTCGGGATCTTCTGATGTAGCAGGCGATCCTCTGCAGTAAGGGGCTCTCCGGGTGGATGCGATCACGAGATCCTAATCTTAGAGTTAGCAAATTCATTTAACCCGAATAGTAGAGAGATCAGAGTCCCAGAGTATAGGTCGAGGAGTAAAAGATCCTACTACCACCCAATGGCGACGTGGGCCCATGGGCCGCACAGCCATGTCAGTAAAAGTTTTGTAAAGTCTAGACTCGACTTCGGCCAAGGAGTTGGAAGGGGGATTCCTACAGGCAGTCGGCTCTGATACCAACTTGTGATGCCCCCGATTCAATCGTACACTAATCATGCACGCAAACGTGTACGATCAAGATCAGGGACTCACGGGAAGATATCACAACACAACTCTAAAAAAACATAAATAAGTCATACAAGCATCATAATACAAGCCAGGGGCCTCGAGGGCTCGAATACAAGTGCTCGATCATAGACGAGTCAGCGGAAGCAACAATATCTGAGTACAGACATAAGTTAAACAAGTTTGCCTAAAGAAGGCTAGCACAAACTGGGATACGGATCGAAAGAGGCGCAGGCCTCCTGCCTGGGATCCTCCTAACTACTCCTGGTCGCCGTCAGCGGGCTGCACGTAGTAGTAGGCACCTCCAGTGTAGTAGGGGTCGTCGTCGACGGTGGCGTCTGGCTCCTGGGCTCCAGCATCTGGTTGCGACAACCAGAAAGAAAGGAAAGGGGAAAAAGGGGGGAGAAAGCAACCGTGAGTACTCATCCAAAGTACTCGCAAGCAAGGATCTACACTACATATGCATGGGTATATGTGTAAAGGGCCATATCAGTGGACTGAACTGCAGAATGCCAGAATAAAAGGGGGATAGCTAGTCCTATCGAAGACTACGCTTCTGGCAGCCTCCGTCTCGCAGCACGTAGAAGAGAGTAGATTGAAGTCCTCCAAGTAGCATCTTCAAGTAGCATCTCCAAGTAGCCTCTCCAGGTAGCATCGCATAGCATAATCCTACCCGGCAATCCTCTCCTTGTCGCCCCGTTAGAGAGCGATCACCGGGTTGTATCTGGCACTTGGAAGGGTGTGTTTTATTAAGTATCCGGTTTTAGTTGTCATAAGGTCAAGGTACAACTCCAAGTCGTCCTGTTACCGAAGATCACGGCTATTCGAATAGATTAACTTCCCTGCAGGGGTGCACCAACTTACCCAGCACGCTTGATCCCATTTGGCCGGACACACTTTCCTGGGTCATGCCCGGCCGCGGAAGATCAACACGTCGCAGCCCCAGCTAGGCACAACAGAGAGGTCAGCACGCCGGTCTAAACCTAAGTGCATAGGGGTCTGGGCCCATCACCCTGAGCACACCTGCACGTTGCGTACGCGGCCGGTGAGCAGACCTAGCAACCTCCATTACAAAGGAAGTTGCGTTAACGCAGTCCAACCCGGCGCGCGCCGCTCAGTCGCTGACGTCACGAAGTGCTTCGGCTGATACCACGACGTCGGGATACCCATAACTACTCCCGCGTAGATGGTTAGTGCGTATAGGCTCGTAGCCAACTCAGATCAAATACCAAGATCTTGTTAAGCGTGTTAAATATCCGCGAATGCCGAACAGGGCCAGGCCCACCTGTCTCCTAGGTGGTCTCAACCTGCCCTGTCGCTCCGCCACAAAGATCCACATAGAGGGCCGTCGAGACAAAGGTCCTTTCAGCCCCCAATCCGTGAATCACTCGCGGGTACTCTTCGAGCTGACCCGACTTTAGTCACCATCTGTATAGTATGTAAGTATGTATAATATATACCCGTGATCACCTCCCGAGTGATCACGGCCCTATAGTATAGCAAGGCAGACTGACAAGAATGTAGGGCCAAAGGTGATAAACTAGCATCCTATACTAAGCATTTAGGATTGCAGGTAAGGTATCAACAGATGTAGCAACAATGTCAGGCTATGCATCAGAATAGGATTAACGGAAAGCAGTAACATGCTACACTACTCTAATGCAAGCAGTATAGAGAAGAGTAGGCGATATCTGGTGATCAAGGGGGGGGCTTGCCTGGTTGCTCTGGCAAGAAGGAAGGGTCGTCAACTCCGTAGTCGAACTGGGCAGCAGCAGCGTCGGTCTCGTGGTCTACCAGAGAGAAGAGGGGGGAGAAACAATGAATACAATGCAAACAAATGCATATCGATGCATGACATGACAAGTAACGATGCTAGGTGTGCCCAACCGCGGTAGTAGGTGATACCGACGAAGGGGGGGAAACATCTGGGAAAGTATTCCCGGTGTTTCGCGTTTTTGGACAGAGGAGCCGGAGGGGGAAAGTTGCGAGTTTGGTAGCTTAGGGGTGTGTGGCGGACGAACGGACTGCTTATCCGGATTCGTCGGATTTTTCTGAGCAACTTTCATGTAGAAAGTATTTTCATCCGAGTTACGGATTAAAAGATATGATTTTCTAAAGATTTAATCATTTTCTGGAATTTATTTAATTAATTTAAATCAACATTATCCAAAACAGTGTGTGATGACGTAGGCATGACATCAGAGTGATGTCAGCAGGTCAACTGGTCGGTTGACCAGTCAAACCAGACAGGTGGGTCCAGCGGGACCCACATGTCATTGACAGGGTAATAACAAGGGGGTTTTAGACTAATAATTGGGTTAATTAGTGGGTGGGACCCAGTAGTCAGTGACTGTTTAGTTAATTAAATTAATTAATGAAATAATTAGCATTTTATCTATTTACAAAATGTTTTAACTCACGCGGGCCCGCATGTCAGTGGCAGTAGCAGCCACATCAGCGTAGTTGACCCGGTCAACTTGGCCAGTTGGGGCCCCCAGGCCCACAGGCAGTGACCCAGGGGGTGGACCCCACGCATGCCACATCAGCCGGCCGGCGTTTAGACGTCGGCGAGTCCGTTTCCGCGGCGGCGCGGCTCGGGAGAGTGGCGGGTTTCGACCATAGGGCACCAAATCGAACGGGACCGGTCACGTTCGAACGGCAAGACGACGGCGGAGTGAGTGGGGGTGGTTGTAGAGGCGGTGGTGGCCGGAGTCGAGCGCCACGAGCTCGTCGGCGGCGAGGTGGTTCGGGCGTGAAATGAAGATGGCGACACAGCGCGCTTCGGGGCGAATGGGAAGGCTAGGGTGGACCTGCGTGACACGCAGAGCACAAAGGGCTCGGCCCCGTGACCATTTGGTCACCGGAAGGGCGCCGGCGACGCGCGCAGGCTGCGGCGCGGTCGGGTCCCCGACGAGAAACGCGCTAGTAGGCACGGGAAGGCTATTGTGCGGGCGCGTTGGGCTCCTAGGAACCCCAGGAGTGCAACGGCGAGTTCGGGCGTGCGTGACGACGGCGGCGAGGTACGCCGTGGCGACCAGAGCCCCGGCAATGGCGGCGGCTGGCTACAGAGCGCTAGGGGGCCAACGAAGAGGAGCAGGGAGAGGAGAAGCTCACCGTGCGGCACGCAAGATGGCCCTTGGGAGTTTAGTAGCCGGAGAGTCGACGGCGCTCGTCCGAGATGCGTCGGGGATCCGAGGAAGAAGACGAGGTTGGGGCAGCGTTCGATGGTGCTCGGCGTCCTGCGTCTTGACGTGGAGGCGTAGTCGAGGGAGGCGGAGCGTGCGGACGCGTCGGAAGGGCGTGGAGGTCGCGGTGGCCGCGAGTACTACGGCGGCGAGGCCATGGTGGCGCTCGGTTGCCGTGGGGGGACG
>NC_041381.1:228132147-228139542 GCF_002162155.2 Triticum dicoccoides | reverse complement strand
GGGGGCGCAGGGACCGAGGCGAGAGTGGGGGGGCGAGTGGGAGGAGGAACCGAGAAGGCGCGGCGTGGCGACCTTATCCCCTCGTCTCGTCGCCGGCGAGGGGGGTTCGGTTGGGACGCGCCCTGTTCCGACCCGGGTCGGGGGAACAGGGGAAGGGGACGCGGTGCGGGAGCTTGGCCGGCTGGGCCGGCCAGGCTGGCTGCGGGCCAGGGGGGTTGGGCGGTGGCCGTGCGGGTGGGTTGGGCTGCCTGGTCCAGGGGGCTTCCCCCCCTTTTCTTGTTTTTTTGTAATTTCTTTCTTTTATCTATTTTCCCCTTCTGTTTTATTTAGGTTTAGGGCATTTAGGCATTTTATAAAATGGTGTTTGCTTTATTATAATTATCCAGGCATTGAACTGCACACCCCGAACATTTTAGTTTAATATTTTGAAAACTTTGTCGTTTGTCATTAATTTGAATTTAAATTTGAAACGTTTTTGAATCAACCTGAGATTAACTACAGTGACCGAGGTGACATGGCAACATTAACGTGAGATTACTGTAGCATGATTATCCGGGCGTCACACCTTCTGTCACATATCCGAAGGCAAGATCTTTGTTGCTAAGAATGGATCCTTTCTAGAGAAGGAGTTTCTCTCGAAAGAAGTGAGTGGGAGGAAAGTAGAACTTAATGAGGTAATTGTACCTGATCCCTTATTGGAAAGTAGTTTATCACAGAAATCAGTTCTGGTGATTCCAACACCAATTAGTGAGGAAGCTAATGATGATGATCATAAAACTTCAGAGCAAGTTACTACTGAACCTCGTAGGTCAACCAGAGTACGATCCGCAATAGAGTGGTACGGTAATCCTGTTCTGGAAGTCATGTTACTTGACCATGACGAACCTACGAACTATGAGGAAGCGATGATGAGCCCAGATTCTGTGAAATGGCTTGAGGCCATGAAACTGAGATGGGATCCATGTATGAGAACAAAGTGTGGACTTTGGTTGACTTTCCCGATGATCGGCAAGCCATTAAGAATAAATGGATCTTCAAGGGGAAGACGGACGCTGATAGTAGTGTTACTATCTACAGAGCTTGACTTGTCGAAAAGGGTTTTTGACAAGTTCAAGGTGTTGACTACGATGAGATTTTCTCACTCGTATCGATGCTTAAAGTCTGTCCGAACCATGTTAGGAATTTCCACATTTTATGAAATCTGGCAAATGGATGTCAAAACTGCATTCTTTAATGGATTTACTAAAGAAGAGTTGTATATGATGCAACTAGAAGGTTTTGTCAATCCTATAGGTGCTAATGAAATATGCAAGCTCCAGCAATCCATCTATGGATTGGTGCAAGCATCTCGGAGTTGGAATATACGCTTTGATGAGTTGATCAAAGCATATAGTTTTATACAGACTTGCGGTGAAGCCTGTATTTACAAGAAAGTGAGTGGGAGCACTACATCCTTTCTGATAAGTATATATGAATGACATATTGTTGATCGGAAATGATGTACAATTTTCGGGAAAGCATAAAGGAGTATTTTAAAGGAGTTTTTCAAATAAAGACCTCGGAGAAGCTGCTTACATATTGGGCATCAAGATCTATAGAGATAGATCAAGACGCTTGATAAGTTTTTTCAGTGAGTACATACCTTGACAAGATTTTCAAGTAGTTCAAAATGGAACAGTCAAAGAAGGAGTTCTTGCCTGTATTGCAAGGTGTAAAGTTGAGTAAAACTCAAAACCCGACCACGGCAGAAAATAGAAAGAGAATGAAAGTCATTCCCTATGCCTCAGCCATAGGTTCTATAAAGTATGCTATGCTGTGTACCAGACCTATTGTGTACCTTGCCATGAGTTTGGAAAGGGGGTACGATAGTGATCCAGGAGTGGATCACTGGACAGCGGTCAAAGTTATCCTTAGTTACCTAAGAGGACTAAGGAAATATTTTTCGGTTATGGAGGTGATAAAGAGTTCGTCGTAAAGAGTTACGTCGATGCAAGTTTTTACAACAATCCGGATGACTCTGAGTCTCAATCTGGATACATATTGAAAGTGGGAGAAATTAGCTAGTGTAGCTCCGTGCAGAGCATTGTAGACATAGAAATTTGCAAAATACATATGGATCTAAATGTGGCAGACCCATAGACTAAAACTTCTCTCACAAGCAAAACATGATCACACCTTATTACTCTTGGGTATTAATCACATAACAATGTGAACTATATTATTGACTCTAGTAAACCCTTTGAGTGTTGGTCACACAAAGATGTGAAATCACATGGCGATGTGAACTAGATTATTGACTCTAGTAAACCCTTTGAGTGTTGGTCACATAAAGATGTGAACTATTGGTGTTAAATCACATGGCAATGTGAACTAGATTATTGACTCTAGTGCAAGTGGGAGACTAAAAGGACATATGACCTAGAGGCAATAATAAAGTTATTATTTTATTTCCTTATATCATGATAAATGTTTATTATTAATGCTAGAATTGTATTAACTCGAAACTTAGTACATGTGTGAATACATAGACAAAACAAGTGTCCCTAGTATGCCTCTACTTGACTAGCTCGTTTATCAGAGATGGTTATGTTTCCTAACCATAGACATGTGTTGTCATTTGATGAACGAGATCACATCATTAGGAGAATGATGTGATGGAAGACCCATTTGATAGCTTAGCATTATGATCGTTATAGTTTCATTGCAACTGCTTTCTTCATGACTTATACATGTTCCTCAGACTATGAGATTATGCAACTCCCGAATACCGGCGGAACACCTTGTGTGATACCAAACATCACAACATAAATGGGTGATTATAAAGATGCTCTACAGGTGTCTCCGAAGGTATTTGTTGGGTTGGCATAGATCGAGATTAGGATTTGTCACTCCGTGTTTCAGAGAGGTATCTCTGGGCCCTCTCAGTAATGCTCATCACTATAAGCCTTGCAAGCAAAGTGACTAATGAGTTAGTTGCGGGTTGAAGTATTACGGAACGAGTAAATAGACTTGCCGGTAACGAGATTGAACTCGGTATGATGAAACTGATGATCGAATCTTGGGCAAGTAACATACCGATGACAAAGGGAACAACGTATGTTGTTATGTGGATTGACCGATAAAGATCTTCGTAGAATATGTAGGAGCCAATATGAGCATCCAGGTTCGGCTATTGGTTATTGACCGGAGATATGTCTCAGTCATGTCTACATAGTTCTCGAACCCATAGGGTCCGCACGCTTAACGTTCGATGACGATATGAATTATGAGTTATGTGTTTTTGATGATCGAAGTTTGTTCGGAGTCCCGGATGAGATAACGGACATGATGAGGAGTCTCGAAATGGTCGATACATAAAGATTGATATATTGGACCATGTTATTCGGACACCGGAAGTGTTTCGGATAGTTTTGGGTAAAAACCGTGCTGGAGGGGTTACCGGAACCCCCCGGGGGAACTAATGGGCCACCATGAGCCTTAGTGGAGAGAGAGGAGGGCCGCAGGAGGGCTGCCCCCCCCCCCCGGGGTCTGAATTGGACTAGGGGAAGGGGGCGGCGCCCCCTTTCCTACTCCCTCTCCCTCTCCTTCCTTCCCCCTCTCTTCCTTGGAGGGGAATCCTACTAGGACTAGGAAGTCCTGGTAGGACTCCTCCTGAGAGAGGTAAAGGTGTCCCGTCTTTCGATGAGATGATGGACTTCGCTTTGGTCGAAGTCGACTTTGACGATCCGACTACGAACGTGCGAGGACGTCGCGCCTTAGCAAACGCTAAACCAACTCCGAGAGGTTATTGACCATGCCGGAGCACGATCAACCTGACCACGAGGGTCTGTTTCCTGCGAGCAAATGAAGAACAAGCAAGAAACTGAGATTGCAATCTGGATATTACGAATATAAGATGAAAGCTTTATTGATCAAGGTGGGGTTCTGTGACGCCTTTGTCTGGTCGTTGAACACAAACGAAGTACGCGAAGTTGCAGCTATGGTGAACTTTTAATCTAAACAAAACCCAAAGTCTAAACGGTGCCCTAAGGGATGTATATATGGAGGAAGAGGGGGGAATTGCGTGGCCCTTGGTGGAGGGGTCCGAAATCAACCATATCTCTTGTTTCCCCACACATATGAACTCTAAAAATAGCCTATACTTGTGTATTTCGAAATTACATGGACCTGGCCCAATAATAAGGTGACTCGGCACCTAGAATAGCCTCGGGACGAAATTTAAGAAGTGGCATCTTGTATATTTCGTCCAAGGCTTCATTCACCCATTATGGTGGCTTCAAAGTCCTGAAATCATCACTTGTAACTCCGTTCTTGTTCCCCTTGCGCATGCCTCATCTCCATGCTTGTTCGTGCTCCAATGTTCATCCTTCTCCAATCTAGGCCCTTCATTTGTAAGCAAAACAAATGTATCCAATTTAGGCAACATCATATTCTCATGAACATTAGAATCATTACCAAGAAACGAAAGTACCTGATAATTTAATTGGCGTGCGCGAGCTCTAGTAATTGGTCCAGTATATGTAGTAGTAGGGGCTGTGGGTGTAACAATGGTATAGATGTCCTCATCATCCTCTCCTTCTTAAAATGAAGTCGTCCTCGACGGAAGCTCATCTTCCTCACCCAAATAAGGCTTCAAATCTGCAATGTTAAAAGTGGGACTAACCCCAAAATCTGCAGGCAGCTCAAGTTTATATGCATTATCATTTATTTTCTCCAACACCTTAAAAGGACCATCAGCACGAGGCATTAGCTTTGATTTGCGCAAATCAGGAAATCTATCCTTACGCAAATGTAACCAAACAAGATCTCCAGGTGCAAACACAACATGTTTTCTACCCTTATCTCTAGCAAGTTTATAATTAGCATTCATACACTCAATGTTTTCCTTAGTTAACTCATGCATTTTTAAAATCAATTCAGCACGTTGTTTAGCATCAAAATTAACCTTCTCCGAAGATGGAAGAGGCAACAAATCAATAGGTGCACGAGGTAGGAAACCATACAAAATTTCAAAAGGGCACATCTTAGTAGTAGAATGTAATGAACGATTATAAGCAAATTCAATATGAGGCAAACATTCTTCCCACATTTTCTTATTATTCTTCAAAATAGCCCTAAGCATAGTAGACAATGTTCTATTGACTACTTCAGTTTGTCCATCAGTTTGGGGGTGACAAGTAGTACTAAAAAGCAGTTTAGTCCCCAACTTAGCCCATAAACATCTCCAAAAGTGGCTAAGAAATTTAGTATCACGATCTGAAATAATAGTATTTGGCACACCATGCAAGCGAATAATTTCACAAAAGAACAAATCAGCAACATTAACAGCATCATCGCTTTTATGACATGGTATAAAGTGTGCCATTTTCGAGAATCTATCCACGACAACAAATATGCTATCCCTCTCCTTCTTTGTTCGAGGTAAACCTAAAACAAATTCCATCGATATATCCTCCCAAGGAACACTAGGTACAGGCAAAGGCATATATAAACCATGAGGATTGAGTCGTGACTTAGCTTTTTAACATGTAGTGCAGCGAGCAACAAAGCGCTCAACATCCCGTCTCATCTTTGGCCAAAAGAAATGTGTAGCAAGTACGTCCTCTATCTTCTTCACGCCAAAGTGTCCCATTAATCCTCCTCCATGCGCCTCCTGCAACAACAAAAGACGAACGGAGTTAGCTGGAATGCATAGCTTGTTAGCACGGAACACAAAACCATCATTAACGACGAACTTGTTCCATGTTCTACCTTCGTTACAATGCTGCAATACATCTTTAAAATCAGCATCATGCACATATTGATCTTTGATGGTCTCCAAACCAAATATTTTGAAGTCAAGTTGTGAAAGCATAGTATAGCGATGAGACAATGCATCAGCAATAACATTTTCTTTACCCTTCTTGTGTTTAATGACATAAGGGAATGTCTCAATGAATTCAACCCATTTAGCATGTCTACGATTCAGTTTAGCTTGACTTTTAATATGTTTCAAAGATTCATGATCAGAGTGTATAACAAATTCTTTGGGCCATAAATAATGTTGCCATGTTTCTAAAGTCCGAACAAGAGCATATAATTCTTTATCATAAGTAGAATAATTCAGACTAGGCCCACTCAATTTTTCAGAAAAGTATGCAACATGTTTGCCATCTTGTAATAACACACCTCCTAATCCAATTCCACTAGCATCACATTCAAGCTCAAAAGTCTTATTAAAATCAGGAAGTTGGAGTAAAGGAGCATGTGTCAACTTATCTTTCAATACAGTGAAGGCTTCTTCTTGTGCGGTACCCCAAAGAAAAGGCACACCTTTCTTTGTAAGCTCATTGAGAGGTGCAGCAATGGTGCTGAATTCTCTCACAAAACGCCTATAGAATCCAGCGAGGCCAAGAAAACTCCTCACTTGTGTGACCGTTTTGGGCTGTGGCCAACTCTCAATAGCTTCAATCTTGGCTTTATCAACTTCAATTCCCTGTGGAGTAACAACATAGCCAAGAAAAGATACCCGGTCGGTGCAAAAGGTGCACTTCCCAAGGTTACCAAAAAACGTGCATCACGTAGAGCAATAAAAACAACACGTAAATGTTCCAAATGTTCTTCCCAGGATTTGCTATAAATCAGTATATCATCAAAATAGACTACCACAGATCGTCCAATGAAAGCACGTAAAACTTTGTTCATTAGTCTCATGAAAGTAATAGGTGCATTAGTTAACCTAAAAGGCATGACTAACCACTCGTATAAACCAAACTTAGTTTTAAATGTTATTTTCCATTCATCTCCCAATTTCATACGAATTTGATGGTATCCACTACGCAGATCAACTTTGGAGAATATTGTAGAGCCACTCAATTCATCAAACATATCATCTAGCCTAGGAATAGGATGACGATAATGAATAGTAATATTATTAATGCCTTTACAATCAACACACATACGCGACGTACCATCCTTTTTAGGCACTAGTATAATAGAAACAGCACAACACTACTAGGAAAAGGGCTATAGATAGGATTGATACTAATGGCGCACCAGGTAAGTAGTGCGCCACTACTATATATTAATGGCGCACCGGTTGGAGGTGCGCCATTAGTGTGGAAGACACTAATGGCGCACCAGGCACACGGTGCGCCACTAGTATTGAATTATTTTTTTCCATTTTTCCATACACTCTAATGGCGCATGGTGCCAAAGTGCGCCATTACTAGTTCTACCAAGTAATGGCGCACCTTGTAAGCAGTGCGCCATTACTATATATATTTTTACTTTTTTTGCAAAACTGCTAATGGCGCACCATGTATATTTTCATGGAGACTTTTTGATCTCGATCTCGATCCCACCCGCGCCCTCCCCCGCTAGCTCCACCGCCGCTGATGACCCACCGCAACCCTC
>NC_041381.1:228130904-228131495 GCF_002162155.2 Triticum dicoccoides | reverse complement strand
GCCGCCAACGGGCACCCCCCGCACCTTCCCCCTGCTCCACCGCCGCCGCCGATGATATTTTTAATTAACAAATTTGAACATATTTTCTAAATAATTATTGCTGTTTTTATAAAAAAATATTACTGTTATGATTTAAACAAGTTTGAACATATTTAAACACAAATAAATATCAAACAGGATTTAAAATGCATAAAAAATATTGGGGAGCCTGGGAATCGAACCCAGGACCTCCTGATGTGTGTGATGCGCACTGACCAGTCGGGCTAGTGGGCGGGTTCTGTTGTAGATAGGGTTAGGTGGTATATATGTCGGGCTAGATTAAATTACTAATGGCGCACCCTCCGGTGATGCGCCATTGCTATGGATGTACTTATGGCGCACCCCTGGGTGGTGCGCCATTGCTAAGCCTCCCCCACACTAAAATCCCCAATCCCCAATCCACACTCTAATCCCCCCTGCCTCACCCGCCGTCCCCGGCCGTACGTGCACCCGACCACCCTCCGCCGCCGACCACCTCCCTCATCGTCCCCCCTCCGCCCGCGCCCGCGCCCTCGCCGTCCCCCTCCCCCCGCGGCCCCGCCTGCGCCCCCC
>NC_041381.1:228023375-228130446 GCF_002162155.2 Triticum dicoccoides | reverse complement strand
TCTCTTCTCCCGCGACCTCCCCCTACCCCCTCTCCACCACCCCGTCCCCTCAGCGCCGCCCCGCGTCTCCCCGAACCCTAGCTCCGCCAGTGTCGGGGACGACCACCTCGTCGGCCTCACCAGGCCGCAGGCCCTCAAGCCCCACGCCATCCTCGGCCTCGCCCTCTCCACCGGCGGCGCCCCTTCCTCCGCCCCTGCAGCGCAGCAGCAGCAGTAAACAGCCAGGTAAGATGATGATGCATTTTCATTTAGTCTTTCTATTCAGTCTTTCTATTTGTACTACTTGTTTGTTGTGAAGCTAAGATGATGATGCTATTTTCTTATATGGTGAAGATATACTCTAGTTCTCTTTGTGCTGTGTCACTCTGTTTTTCAAACGTGTTTATTTGAGCCAAAGTCACTTGGAGGCCCAACGTATTTATTTGAGCCAAAGTCACTTGGAGCCAAAGTCACTTGGAGGCTGCGTACTAGTTTTTGCTGGTGTTTTTGCTGGTGAACCATACGACATTAAGTGAATTTAAGTAGAAATTATAGTAGTTTCAGTTTCACAAATCAAGTTACAGTTTCACAACCAGCTCAACACTAGCTACATACTGCTGCCCAATACTAGCTCTTTAGAGGGTATACTGCTTTCTTTTCTTATCTTAAAACATGCTACAAGGGGCAAAGCATGGATGGTTGCCTTTCGGGTGCATCATCCCACTAACCCGGCTCGACTGATTGCCTTTCGGGTGCGAATCAGCCATGCGACATGTTTGATCGACCGTGCCGATCCTTGTGCTTGCTGGGTTGGATATGGATGATGACTAGATGCCAGTTGTGCGCTTCTTCTTCTGGTCTGACCTGCACCACCATTAATTAGTGTTAACTGTACTAGTATAATCAACTTCAAAGAGTGTCACACTCAGTTCAGCATCTGGCAGACCAAGTGGCACTATCAACTTGTCTTTATCTCCATTTTTCTTGAGCACACACCTATCATGTATCATGTATGTAGTAGCAACATGCTGATGGGGAGGTGTAGCAGGATCATGAAAAAATGTGCTGCTATCTTATTCCAAGATGCACATTTTCTGTCAAACTGACATGTTCTTAATATGGACTCTGTTTGATGATAGAGGTGTAGCAGGATCATGACAAAATCAGCTGTTATCTTATTCCAAGATGCACATTTCCTCTGAAACTGACTGAATTGTTCTTAATTTTGCAGGTAGAGGGCAAGATAATTTGTTGGTTGTTTGCTATCATGTTGTTATTACTTCCATTAGGGCATCTGTTGGTTCATTAACCTTTCTAACATCTGCATATTTCAGGTTTCTGAGGAGGTAAAGGAAGTGAAGTTCAGACAGTGCAGCAGCAGCAACACCTTCAAGGTGAGAAATATGTTCCTATTTATCTTTTTTTGCTCAAGTTCTTCAGTACATCATATAATATAGAGAAGTGCAGATCAAGTGGTGCAATCATATACATATGCCACTTAAGTCATCCTTCCCTTTAAGCAGAGTGATGCCTTTCAATGTCACACAATAATGTTTGTTGCAAGAACATTCTACTCTTAGTGTTCGTTTGTTTACTGCATAAAAATATATAGTTTTGCTGCCGTTATGCCTGTATTCACTGCTGCTACTGCTATACTTGTGATGATGTTGTAGGTACCCCGAGAGGCCCTTGAGTTTGCCGGAATGTCGATTAACTTCCGTTCCGGCAAATTCGGGTACTCCATATGTCCTATTTTCAGCAAAGGTAATGCTGAAATTTTTCGTGAATTTTAGCATTACTTTGCTAAAAATAGGACATATGGGGTACTTGCGACTAATGCCTGTTATCATGCATGTTTTATGATATGTTGTAAGGGTACTAATTGGTCTCTTCTGCTGCTTATCAGAGATGGCAGGAAGCAGCCACCGCCGATCTGCGACACCGCAGTACGAGTTGGATGCTTCCGAGTTCTTCACTATCATACTTGAGGCTTCAGTATCATCCATGACGCAGGTATATAAAACGAGAGATCTCCCCTTCACCCATCTCATTATGATATCTGTTGTTTGCTACATCACTCATTGTCCCAAACTGCAGAGGCTGCCTAACAGTTTTATGAACATGCTGATGGGTGAAGATCCGCCAAATAATGTGAAGCTGCGACAGGCCGGCAGCGGGTTTCGCAGGCAGTGGGATGTGCAGTTGGTGATCAAGAAAGGCCACGTGTACTTGTCTCGTGGGTGGGAGAAGTTCTACCGTGCCTACGACCTGCAGCTGGGGTACTTCCTTCTCTTCAGGTACGACGACGACGCCAACATGCTCATCGTTAAGGTGTTCAACAAGACTATGTGTCGCATGCGCTATGCTGTCGATGATGATGCCGGTACATTCTGCCTCTTCTTATTCCTCTACATTTGGCTTTGTCTCACATCGATTGTTAACGGTCATTGTTGCATTTTGGACAGGTAATGGGAGCAGCAGCAGCGACACTGGCTACAGCCAAAGCAGCAGCGACTATGGCTGTAGCGAAAGCAGCAGCGATTCTGGCTGTAGCGAAAGCAGCAGCGATTCTGGCAGCAACATAGACAACAAGAAGGATGATCCGGACTGGAGTGCGGGAGAAGAGGAGCAGAGTGAGGATGAGGAGCTGCAGGATGACGATGGGCATCAGGCTGAGGATGACCTAGCGCTGGTGGTGGCTGACTAAGGGCAAGAGATGGTGGTGGCTGACCATGGGCAAGAGATGGAGGTGGTTGAGGATGACCTAGCGATGGTCGTGCCTGAAGGTGGCCTCGCGATGGTGGTGGTGCCTGACAATGACCACGCACCGGTGGTGGCGTCGGTGATCCCACAGCTGGGCGACATGACCACGCCAATTGTGGTAGAAGACTACATCCCACTGCCTCCACCGCCTCGCCGCTCTAGGCGCATCAGGGAGAGAAAGGAGAAGAAGGAGAAGAACAATGCATGAGAACTGAACTTTGTCAGGTATGTCAGATCTCCTATAGGTTAGCTATCCAAAATGATATATATATATATACTTAGTTACCTATGTTATCTCTAATATGCTTAGTTCCCTGTAGGTTAGCTTCATTTTTACCTAAGTTGGCTCTAATATACTAACTAAGAGCTTATATGCTTAGTTTCCTATAGGTTAGCTCCAAAATAACTTATGTTAGCACAAAATGATCAAGTTTACATAATAAGCTTATAGTCTTTTTCTTATTCTTCTTTTCCAAAATGACATAGGTTAGCTTCATTTTACCTAAGTTGGCTCTAATATACTAACTTAGAGCTTATATGCTTAATTTCCTATAGGTTAGCTCCAAAATAACTTATGTTAGCACAAAATGATCAAGTTTACATAATAAGCTTATAGTCTTCTTCTTATTCTTCTTCTTTTCCAAAACTCTTCTTATTCTTCTTCTAGTGTTCTTCTTCTTCTAGTATTCTTCTAGTCTTCTTCTTTTTCTTCTTCTAACTTCTTGTTTATCATTTTGCAGATTTGATTTAATTGATGGAAGCTTGCGTGGATGGAGTGCTTCTTTTCCATTTGTGTTTTTATTTTGTATCAATGTGAAACTTTTGTGAATTGATGGATAATGGTGTTGGATGAACAATGTGAAACTTTTGCAATATGTAACGACGGAACTATATGTTGGCTATGTATGTATATATGATGAAACTTGTGTGTTGGATATGATTGTTATATGGATGCTTGTTGTATATATATATGTGTTGAATATCTCATATGTGAAATAGTGACCTGAGATTAAGAAAAAACAAAAAAAATTAAAAAAAATTGTTACTAATGGCGCACTACCATGTGGTGCGCTATAAGTATAGCAGATAATAGTGGCGCACTGTGGGCAATACTAATGACGCACTACGTGGTGCGCCATTAGAATACCAGATTCTAATGGCGCACATGTGGTGCGCCATTAGAAAAAAATTCTAATGGCGTGAGGCTAGTGGCGCACCAGCAGTGCGCCATTAGAAGGCAAAACTGGTGCGCCACTAGCATGCCTTTTCCTAGTAGTGCAAGGACTAAGAGATTCGCGTATATAACCTTTGTCGAGCAGCTCCTGTACTTGACGCATAATCTCCTTCGTCTCCTCTGGATTGGTACGGTATGGTGCACGGTTGGGTAGCGATGCACCGGGAATTAAGTCAATTTGATGCTCAATCCCTTGAATAGGTGGTAATCCCGGTGGCACGTCTTGTGGGAAGACGTCAGCAAATTCCTGCAAAATGTTAGTGACAGCAGGGGGCAAAGAGGAAGGCATGTCCCCGAATGAAAATAATGCCTATTTGCAAACAAAAGCATAGCAAATAGATTTGCTGGAATCTAGCTCATCAATATCAGATTTGGTGGCAAATAAACATGCACTTTTCAATTTAATTTCTGAAGTAACACTAGATGGTTTATTATTAGGCTTCATTTGTTGCTCAAATTCATTTGCCACAATCTGATTTTCACTCTTATTTTTCTCCTGCTTTGCTTTATTAGCTCTATTAATATCATCTTTCAAAATGTAATCAGGAGTCATAAGAAGCAAAGTAATATTTTTATCCTTATGAACAAGAGTATACTGATTGTTTCTACCATGGTGTACAGAATTTTTATCAAATTGGCATGGTCTACCAAGTAATAAGGAACATGCTTGCATAGGTACCACATCACAATCAACATAATCAGCATATGTAGAGATACTAAAATGCGCATGAACAGTACGTGTTACCTTAATCTTGTCGCTATTGTTGAACCATTAGATGTAGTAAGGATGTGGATGTGGTCTTGTGGTAAGAGGTAGTTTCTCTAGCATCTCCATGCTAGCCAAGTTGTTGCAGCTCCCTCCATCTATGATGACACGAATAGAACGTTCCTTCACAACTCCCTTTGTATGAAACAAATTATGCCTCTGATTTTGCTCAGCTTGTGTAACCTGCACACTCAAAACACGTTGAGCAACTAAACATTCATACATGTCAGCATCTTCAGCAGCCATGTATTGCGTCTCATGATCAGAATCATCTCCACCGTGTTCTTCATGTGTAATAAGAGCTAAAGTCTCCTCATCATAGTCACTAGCGGACTCATACCCACCATCCTCAGTAGCAATCATCACACGCTGAGATTTGCATTCTCTCGCAAAATGTCATCTTCCCTTACAACGACGATAAATAATATCACTTGTGTGCCCTGTTGACGCCATGGAAGAAGAAGAGCTCTATGCAGGCCCGGCAGGTGTGCTCTTGGCAGATAGTGGTGGTTGTGCCTGCTTTCTTGTATCACGGTTGGAGGTGGCACCTGAAGGAGGTGATGGTGCATTGGAAGTAGATGATGCACGTGGTGTCCATGATGAAGGTCGACCTGCAGAATAGTTAGTTCGCACCAATGCCTATCGATCCTGCACTTCACGTTCAGCTTTGCAAGCAAGATGGAATAAACGAGTGATATTATTATAATCCTTATACTCTAGAATGGTCTGAATCTCTCTATTTAATCCACCCATAAAACGTGCAAGCATAGCTTCATTCTCCTCAACAATACCACATCTTATCAAGCCAGTTTGTAATTCCTGATAATATTCTTCTACATAATTTTTTCCTTGTCTTAAGCGCTGCAATTTTTGAAGTAATTCACTTTGATAATATGGTGGAACCCAACGAGTATGCATAGCAGTTTTCAAAGCAGCCCAAGTAGATGGAACAGGATATAATCTACAATGTTCAGACCACCAAACACATGCAAAGCTAGTGAAAGCACAAACAGCAGCAGGAACACGTCTCTCCTCGGGATATTGTAAACATGTAAATCGTTGTTCAGTTTCTAACTCCCAAGTAGATATATATCAGGAACATATCTACCCTCAAATGGTGGAATACTCAATTTCAGTTTAGGGAGATGGTCATGATCTCGTACCTGAGGGGGAGCCCTAACATTTCCATTATTTGCATGTGGACGACCTGGTGGTTGTGGTGCTGGTAGTTGCACGTAGTTCTGATTTTGATCAACCTCATCCTCGTAATCTCCTGCATAATCATCCTCCTCCACATCAGCAGCAGGAGCCACAGAAGTATCAACAGCAGCACCAGCAGTTTGGCCAGGATGAAGAGGGACATGGCTCGCTCGGCGGAGGGATGTTTCTCGATGTGGAGGTAGTCGTTGTTGTTGTTGTTGCAGAGGGGCGGCAGGTGCAACCGGTGGTGGAAGACGCGCAAGCAGTTCATTAAATCTATCATCGAGCTTTGTTTCGAACGTCTTCTCAAGGCCAGTGATCTTCTCCATGGCCTCTTCAAAATTGTTCAGCACATCTTGCACCTGTTCAGTCATCATTTGCTGAAACTTATCATGAAGCTCCTTGTTCGTTAAGTTCTCCCAGTCAATCTCGTCGGCTTGTGATCCTGGCATGGTTAGCAGCAATAGAAACACACAAGAATATGATCCTATAGACGACTAACAAGTGGTGGTGGTGGTGGGTGTCACAAATCTGTCAAGCAAATCTCAAATACTTACCAGTTCGTACCCAGCAGCAGGCGGTGATCGGCAACCGTTGTAGTCAAAACTCTCAAAGCTTGGATAGAGCGATTGCCAGGGAGAGTCAAATGCACGACGTAGATGTATGTGGAGCTGGGAAGGCTTATAGTATGGTAGCAAAAAGGTTCAGCAATAATCAATTAAGAGATGTAAAGTTGAATAAACGCTCAACGACGGTACTGTGATGGTCCTAGGCTAGACCGTACTAGAGACGCGAGCCTAGAACACTAACAAAATCACAGCGCTGCACGTAAACAAGGGAGGAGCACATTCCGATATTTTTTTTCTTTTTTTTTGCACTTTTTTTCTCTCTTTTTTTTGCTCCGCAACAAAAAAAATTCAAAGAAGTCTACAAATGTCCTAAAAACTACCTAGCCTGAATTTTCCAGACTTAGTTTTTTTTTGAAACTGGAACTAATTTTATTCTGCGGATGGTTCGGGAGTTGGGGAGTCCTACTCTGTCACGACTCGGAGTATCGCGTGATCTGGAAATCGAGAACAAAGCAACAATTACTGGACTCGGACTAGGACTGGTGGCGGAGATGAATCTGGTGGAAACTCGGACTAGTGGCGGATATTTGCAGGGCGATGGAACATGGGCTGGTGGCGGATCTTTGATGGAGGTGGACTCGGATTAGCGTGATGGCGGGGATATGTTGTATATGGTAACGGCGATGAGGTGGTGGTATATGGCAGCGGTGATGACGATGGTGGTATATGGCAGCGGTGATGACGATGGTGCGGCGGCGGCGTGACAACTTGTGAACAGAACTCGAAACTCTAAAGTACTAGACGCTAGGACCAACAACTTGACACGAGGATGCAACCGCAAATTCAACGAAGCAAATACAAAAAAGATTATGCAAAGGCTCAGATTGGTTCGGATAAGATGAACTAACCCTAAATTTTTTGTGTGGCTTTTTCGTGGACTATAGGTATGAAGAACAGACTCGATCTAAACTATGAAAACTGTAAAACCTCACCGAGCAACCTGGAAATCTGATACCACTTGATAGAGGCAAAGGTGTCCCGTCTTTCGATGAGATGATGGATTTCGCTTTGGTGGAAGTCGACTTTGACGATCCGACTACGAATGTGCGAGGACGTCGCACCTTAGCAAACGCTAAACCAACTCCGAGAGGTTATTGACCACGCCGGAGCACAATCAACCTGACCACGAGGTTCTGTTTCCTGCGAGCAAATGAAGAACAAGTAAGAAACTAAGATTGCAATATGGATATTGCGAATATAAGATGAAAGCTTTATTGATCAAGGTGGGGTTCTGTGACGCCTTTGTCTGGTCGTTGAACACAAACGAAGTACGCGAAGTTGCAGCTATGGCGAACTTTTAATCTAAAAAAAAACCCAAAGTCTAAACGGTGCCCTAAGGGCTGTATATATGGAGGAAGAGGGGGGAATTTCGTGGCCCTTGGTGGAGGGGTCCGAAATCAACCATATCTCTTGTTTCCCCACACATACGGACTCTAAAAATAGCCTATATTTATGTATTTCTAAATTACATGGGTTTGGCCCAATAATAAGGTGACGCAGCATCTAGAATAGCCTCGGGACGAAATTTAAGAAGTGACATCTTGGATATTTCGTCCAAGGCTTCATTCACCCATTATGGTGGCTTCAAAGTCCTGAAATCATCACTTGTAACTCCGTTATTGTTCCCCTTGCGCATGCCATCATCTCCATGCTTGTTCGTGCCCCAATGTTCATCCTTCTCCAAGCTAGGCCCTTCATTTGTAAGCAAAACAAATGTATCCAATTTAGGCAGCATCATATTCTCATGAACATTAGAATCATTACCAAGAAACGAAAGTACTTGATAATTTAATTGGCGTGCGCGAGCTCTAGTAATTAGTCCAGTATATGTAGCAGTAGGGGTTGTGGGTGTAACAATGGTATTGATGTCCTCATCACCTCCTCTTGGGCGCGCCCCTTAGGGCCGACCGGCCTCCCCTCCCTCCTTTATATATGGGGCAGGGGGCATCCTAGAACACACAAGTTTCTCTTAACCGTGTGCGGTGCCTCCCTCCACAGTTACACACCTCGATCATATTGCCGTAGTGCTTAGGCGAAGCCGTGCGTCGGTAACATCATCATCACCGTCGCCACTCCGTCATGCTGACGGAACTCACCCTCGTCCTCAACTGGATCAAGAGCATGAGGGACGTCATTGTGCTGAACGTGTGCTGAACACGGAGGTGCCGTACGTTTGGTACTTGGATTGGTTGGATCGCGAAGAAGTTCGACTACATCAACCGCGTTACTAAACGCTTCCGCTTTCAGTCCACGAGGGTACGTGGACACACTCTCCCCTCTCATTGCTATGCATCTCCTAGATAGATCTTGCTGATCGTAGGAATTTTTTTGAAATTACCACGTTCCCAACAATTGAAAGTTGACGGTGCCCCAACATTGACAAATAGAGTCCCTTGATAATGTCCGCTAGTGTTGCGCTCATCAAAAAATTCCTTGATGTGGTCCCAATAGGTGTTCGCGGCCTGGTCACTCCCCACGGATACATCTTGATAGATTTGCTTCCATGCGATGCAAACCAACACATCTTCGGCGTTGCTATAATTTTTTGTTCTTCCCTTGGCAATGAAGCACTCGCCGTCCATGTCGAGATTATCATCATCAAATTGAGTATCATATTCTTGTGATGCATACTCTTGAAAGAAATAATTTTCATTTGCCACATTTGTCGCACGCATGAATGCTTCATCCTCAAGACTATAAAATGGACATACACGCAACCTCACATTCTATTTGTATACAAAATGAAAAGAAAAAACACAAAACAAAAGATTTTTTTACCTTTGCGACATTTCGCCGAGCACGTTGGGGGCGATGGTCGTGGGTGTTGCCACGTCTTCCTCCATGACAGGCGGCGGGGCTTGCGGTGGTGGAGGAGAAGGTCCATGACCGGCGGCAGTTGCCACGGCCAGCGGCGGCAGCGAACTGGCTGAAGCAGCCACGACCGCCTTCGTCTTCTTGGCCGCTCGAGATGGACTCACCGCAGGGTTTTGCCCTGTCGGGCGCTTCACACCTCCACCACAGGTTTTGGCCGCCGACAGCTTCTTCGCGGGTGGTGCACCTGTTCCCGTAGCGGCGGGGTGGGTGGCGGGATGGGGGCGGCGGCATGGCGGTGGAGGCAGGGTCAGTGAAGGTGGTTGCGCCTACGGCAGCCGCGCTGAGGTGGGTCAGACCAGCGGCGTAGGCGGTAGCGGGGTCATCGGAGTCGGCCATGGGGCCGGGCGACCGGCGGAACATGGTCCAGCGACGGGCATACGGGCGGGTGGAATTGAAATGAAGTGGCGGTTGGACATTCGTGCGCGGCTGACTGTTTTACATCACCAGGGAGGTGAAGATGCCAATTTGCATCTCCGGGTGTTGTATTTTACAGCACATCACTTGGAGGAGGTGATGTAATTTATTTGTTTTTGCATCTATATATCATCTATTGGAGCATTGTTTTTGGCCTCGAAGATGTAAAAAAACTATTATTTATATATCTACGTCATTATTTATTGGAGACGCTCTAAGCGCACACACATGTCCTACAAAACAAAATGTAACATCTGAGTGAGAACTTTAATGTCCATTCTGGCATTGCCATTCTAGTTTATTCTGATAATACACAATGCTACAGCAGTTATTCCGCAAAAAGAAAAAAGCTACTCCCGAGTACTACTCGCAATAACCACCCCCAAATACTACTCGCGACCACAAATCCCTACCTATATGCTAGAGCTAGTGCTACGACGCGCGCATATAATAAGGAAATGAAAAACAACGATAATACTTCCTACTCAAGTAATACTATGTCCTACTGCGCCTCCAGGTCCCTCTCCCCGTCGTCCAGTACCTGCTCCCGCGGCGGCGGTGACGTGACAGCCCGTGACATGCTGCCCACTTGTTCCTTCCCGGCGCACTCTCCTCCGGCCGGCCTGATGACCACCTCAGCTCGGCAGACCGGGCATGTCGAGTGCTCCCTCAACCAGACGTCAACGCAGCTCCGGTGGAACACGTGCATGCACCTGGGCAGCCGCCGCGCCGCCTCCCCGTCGACCATCACGGCCAAGCACACGGCGCATTCTGCGGCGTCCTCCTCGCCGACGCCGCCGTCCTTCCGGTACACAAACTCAGGCAGCGCTGCGATGGCGTCCGCGTCCAGCCCCGCCGACCGCTTCTTGGCCATTCCCGGGGCCGCATCGGTGGCCGCAGCCGTGGCCTCCTCCTCCTGCTGGCGCGCGGAGCGGTGCACGAGGTACCACCGGATCACACACAAGATGAGCAGTATGGCGAGGAGGGAGCCGAAGCTGATGCTCAGAACGACGATGTAGGAGGTGGTCGTGCAGCAGGCTCGCGCGGCGGCAGCGGCACGACGCGAGGGGTAGGGTGGGCCCGCTGAGAGCGCAAAGCAGGACTGGTCCGCGGGGAGGCAACCGCCGGCAGTGGCCTCCTCGCGTGCCTCGGTGGCCATGGCGCGGCCGGGTGGTGCGGCCCAAGACGACGACGACGGTGATCGCGACGACATGTCCGGTGCGTGAGGTAAATGGGCGGTGCGTGCACGCGTGGAGGACCGAGGACAGAGCTTTTGATGGGGCTGGTTGGTTGCATGGTGTCGAGAGTGTGGAGCGAGCGAAGCGCGGAGGGGACGGACGGGGTTCTTGAGATGCGGAGTTGACCGCCGGACCCAACGCATTTGACAAGAATAGGTTGGGAACGCGTTTGGTACTATGCGTTTACCTCGGCCAATCTTCGTGAATTTTTAGTGTATTTGGATTTGGATGTCTGCATTGAAATCTTGGTCCGAGAGGTTCTCCCACGGTTATTCCTATTTGGTCTGCACGCGCTGATTTCTACTGTTTTTAGAGCACATCCAACAGCCGTCCAACACGCGGCGCGCTAAAAATGCATTTGCAGCGTGCCGATCGCCTGTTTTGGCGCGGTGGGGAGCGCTGGCTCCAGCGGACGCTATGAACTTTAGCACGCGCGTAGCTTTAGCAGGTGCGTTAAAATGCAGCGCGCGCGCTCTCGCACAAACACTCTGGACTATGATGATGCATATGCATAGATAGATAGACAGATAGATAGATAGATAAAAACGATACATAGATATTTTACAATGCGTACATAGTTCATCATAGCATAGATAGATTAAAACTATTGTGCAACTAGATAAAAAGTACGGTGCAAGTAGATAAAACCTACGGTGCAACTAGAACCTACTCCGAGTCGTCATGCTCGATGGTGTCGTCCGAGGTATCGAGCCACGCGTCTTCCCAACAAGGATCATCTGAGTCAAAGAACGACTCCCCAGCTGCGTTAACGAGATCGCACTGCGCCTCCGCGAGTGCCTTCAGCCGACGTATGTCCGTGCGCTCTGCGCGGCTCCTTGTCGTCATCTCCGCCCAGAAGGCATTCTCGTCGGCGACGTCCTGCGGGTAGCGCCGGTGCCACTCCGCCATGGCTCGCTCGTTGATGAGGACATCAATACCATTGTTACACCCACAGCCCCTGCTGCTATACATACTGGACCAATTACTAGAGCTCGCGTACGCCAATTAAATTACAAGGTACTTTCATTTCTTGGTAATGATTCTAATGTTCATGAGAATATGATGCTTCCTAAATTGGATACATTTGTTTTTCTTACAAATGAAGGGCCTAGCTTGGAGAAGGATGAACATTGGAGCAAGAACAAGCATGGAGATGATGGCATGCGCAAGGGGAATAAGAACGGAGTTACAAGTGACGATTTTAGGACGTTGAAGCCACCATAATGAGTGCATGAAGCCTTGGACGAAATATACAAGATGCTACTTCATAACTTTCGTCCAGAGGCTATTCTATGTGCTGCGTCACATTATTATTGGGTCAGGCCCATGTATTTTCGAAATACTTGAGTATAGGCTGTTTTTAGAGTCCGTATGTGTGGGGAAACAAGAGATAGGGTTGGTTTCGGACCCCTTCCCCAAGGGCCACGAAATCCCCCCCCCCCCCTCTTCCTCCATATATACAGCCCTTAGGGCGTCGTTTAGACTTTGGGGTTTTGTTTAGATTAAGTTCGTCATAGCTGCAACTTCGCGTACTTCGTTTGTGTTCAACGACCAGACAAAGACGTCTCAGAACCCCACCTTGATCAATAAAGCTTTCATCTTATATTCGCAATATCCAGATTGCAATCTCAGTTTCTTGCTTGTTTTTCGTTTGCTCGCAGGAAACAGACCCTCATGGTCAAGTTGATCGTGCTCCAGCGTGGTCAATAACCTCTCGGAGTTGGTTTAGCGATTGTTAAGGCGCGACGTCCTCGCACGTTTGTAGTCGGATCATCAAAGTTGACTTCCACCAAAGCGATATCCATCATCTCATCGAAAGACGGGCACCTTTGCTCTATCAAGTGGTATCAGATTTCCAGGTTGCTCGATGAGATTTTACAGTTTTTTGTAGTTTAGATCGAGTCTGTTCTTCATACCTATAGTCCACGAAAAAGCCACAAATTTTTTTTAGGGTTAGTTCATCATATCCGAACCAGTCTGAGCCCTTGCATAATTTTTTCTGTATTTACGTTGTTGAATTTGCGGTTGCTTCGTCGTGTCAAGTTGCTGGTCTTAGGTCTAGTTCTTAGAGTTTCGAGTTCTGTTCACAAGTTCGTCACGCCGCCGCCACATCACCACCACCGATCCGAGTCCATATACCACCACCAATCCGAGTCCATATACCATCACCGATTCGAGTCCATATACCACCACCAGTCCGAGTTCATATACCACCACCAATCCGAGTCCACAAATACCATTGTCATATACCATCACCAGTGCGAGTTCCACCAGATTCATCTCCGCCACCAGTCCTAGTCCGTGTCCAGTATTTGTTCCTTTATCTTCGAGTTCCAGAGCACGCGATACTACGAGTCGTGAACAAGTTGGATTCCCCAACTTCCACGCAACCCATACAAGAAAAACAGTTCCAGTTTCAAAAAAACTAAGCCTGAAAAATTCTGGCTAGGCAGTTTTTAGGCCATTTGTAGACTTTTTCGAAAAAAAATGTTGCGGAGCAAAAAAAAAAGAGGAAAAAAGTGCAAAAAAAGTGAAAAAAAGAGAAAAAATTCAGAGTGTGCTCCTCCCTTGATTTTGTGTTGCGCCGTGATTTTGTTAGTGTTCTAGGCTCGCGTCTCTAGCACGGTCTAGCCTAGGACCAGCACAGTACCGTCGTTGAGCGTTTATTCAACTTTGCATCTCTGAATTGATTATTGCTGACCCTTTTTGCTACCATATCATAAGCCTTCCCAGCTCCACATACATCTACGTCGTGCGTTTGACTCTCTGTGGTAATTGCTCTATCCAAGCTTTGAGAGTTTTGACTACAATGGTTGCCGATCACCACCTGTTGCTGGGTAAGAACTGGTAAGAATTTGAGTTTTGCTTGACGGATTTGTGACACCCACCACCACCACTTGTTAGTAGCCTGTAGGATCATATTCTTGTGTGTTTCTATTGCTGCTAACCATGTCAGGATCACAAGCCGACGAGATTGACTGGGAGAACATGACGAACAAGGATCTTCATGATAAGTTTCATCAAATGTTGGGTCAACAGGTGGAAGATGTGATGGCCAGCTTTGGAAAGGCAATGGAGAAGATGGATGACATTGAGAAGACAATTGACATCAAGTTGGACGCCAAGTTCGATGAATTACTCAAACGTCTCCCACCACCAGTTTCACGCCGCGATACAGTAGGGCGAGCACAACGTGTTCCTATTGAGCCAGGACAAAATTCTGGTGCCGCTGCTACTGCTGTTGGTGCTTCTGTAGCTCCTGCTGCTACTGCTGTAGCAGAGGTGGAGGACTATTACGAGGATGAGGTTGATCAAAATCAAAACTACGTGCAGCCACCAGCACCACCACCAGCAGGTCGACCTCAGGTATATATTCGCAACGGTAGGCCTGCACCACCACCTCAGGTACGAGAAAATAACCATATTCCTAAACTGAAATTGAATATTCCACCATTTAAGGGTAGATATGTTCCTGATATATATCTTACTTGGGAGTTAGAAACTGAACAACGTTTTACATGTTTACAATATCCCAAGGAGAGACGGGTTGCTGCTACTGTTTGTGCTTTCATTAGTTTTGCATGTGTATGGTGGTCTAAACATTACAGATTATATCCTATTCCAACTACTTGGGCTGCTTTGAAAACTGCTATGCGTACTCGTTGGGTTCCACCATATTATCAACGTGAATTGCTTCAAAATTGTAGCGTTTAAGACAAGGTAAAAATTATGTAGAAGAATATTATCAGGAATTACAAACTGGCATGATTATATGTGGTATTGTTGAGGAGAATGAAGCTATGCTTGCATTTTTTATGGGTGGATTAAATAGAGAGATTCAGACCATTCTAGAGTATAAGGAGTATGCTAATATCACTCGTTTATTTCATCTTGCTTGTAAAGTTGAACGTGAAGTGCAAGATCGACAAGCATTGACGCGAACTAACTTTTCTGCAGGTCGACTTTCATCATGGACACCGCGTGCATCTTCTACTTCCACTGCACAAGCACCTCCATTAGGTGCCACCTCCAGCCGTGATACAAGAAAGCAGGTACAACCACCACTATCTGCCAAGAGCGCACCTGTCGGGCCTGCACAGAGCTCTTCTTTTTCCATGGCATCAACTGGGCACACAGGTGATATTATTTGTCGTCGTTGTAAGGGAAGAGGTCATTATGTGAGAGAATGCAAATCTTAGCGTGTGACGATTGCTACTGAGGATGGTGGGTATGAGTCCGCTAGTGACTATGATGAGGAGACGTTGGCTCTTATTACATGTGAAGAACACATTGGAGATGATTCTGATCATGACACGCAATACATGGCTCCTGAAGACGCTGACAGGTATGAGTGTTTAGTTGCTCAACGTGTTTTGAGTGTGCAGGTCACACAAGTTGAGCAAAATCAAAGGCATAATTTGTTCCATACAAAGGGAGTTGTGAAGGAACGTTCTGTGCGCGTCATCATAGACGGAGGGAGCTGCAACAATTTGGCTAGCATGGAGATGGTGGAGAAGCTCTCTCTCATCACAAGACCACATCCACATCCTTACTACATCCAATGGTTCAACAACAGCGGCAAGGTTAAGGTAACATGTACTGTTCGTGTGCATTTTAGTATCTCTACATATGCTGATTATGTTGATTGTGATGTGGTACCTATACAAGCATGTTCCTTATTACTTGGTAGACCATGGCAATTTGATAAAAATTATGTACACCATGGTAGAAATAATCAGTATACTCTTGTTCATAAGGATAAAAATATTACTTTGCTTCTTATGACTCCTGATTCCATTTTGAAATATGATATTAATAGAGCTAATAAAACAAAACAGGAGTAGAATAAGAGTGAAAATCAGATTGTGGCAAAAGAATTTGAGCAACAAATGAAGCCTAATAATAAACCTTCTAGTGTTGCTTCTGAAATTAAATTGAAAAGTGCATGTTTATTTGCCACCAAATCTGATATTGATGAGCTAGATTTCAGGAAATCTGTTTGCTATGCTTTTGTGTGCAAAGAGGCATTATTTTCATTCGAGAACGTGCCTTCCTCTTTGCCTCCTGCTGTCACTAACATTTTGCAGGAGTTCGCTGACGTCTTTCCACAAGACATGCCACCGGGATTAGCGCCTATTTGAGGGATTGAGCATCAGATTGACTTAATTCCCGGTGCTTTACTCCCAAACCGTGCGCCATACCGTACCAATCGAGAGGAGACGAAGGAGATTATGCGTCAAGTACAAGAGCTTCTCGACAAAGGTTATATACGCGAATCCCTTAGTCCTTGTGTTGTTCCTATTATTCTAGTGCCAAAAAGGATGGTACATCGCGTATGTGTGTTGATTGTAGAGGCATTAATAATATTACTATTCGTTATCGTCATTGTATTCCTAGGCTAGATGATATGCTTGATGAATTGAGTGGCTCTACAATATTCTCCAAAGTTGATTTGCGTAGTGGATACCATCAAATTCGTATGAAATTGGGGGATGAATGGAAAACAACATTTAAAACTAAGTTTGGATTATATGAGTGGTTAGTCATGCCTTTTGGGTTAACTAATGCACCTAGTACTTTCATGAGATTAATGAACGAAGTTTTACGTGCTTTCATTGGACGATTTGTGGTAGTTTACTTTGATGACATATTTGATGTATAGCAGATCTTTGGTGGAACATTTGGAACATTTACGTGTTGTTTTTATTGCTCTACGTGATGCACGTTTGTTTGGTAACCTTGGGAAGTGCACCTTTTGCACCGACCGAGTGTCTTTTCTTGGCTATGTTGTTACTCCACAGGGAATCAAAGTTGATAAGGCCAAGATTGAAGCTATTGAGAGTTGGCCGCAGCCCAAAATTGTCACACAAGTGAGGAGTTTTCTTGGCCTCGCTAGATTTTATAGGCGTTTTGTGAGATATTTCAGCACCATTGCTGCACCTCTCAATGAGCTTACAAAGAAGGATGGGCCTTTTGTTTGGGGTACCGCACAGGAAGAAGCCTTCACGGTGTTGAAAGATAAGTTGACACATGCTCCTTTACTCCAACTTCCTGATTTTAATAAGACATTTGAGCTTGAATGTGATGCTAGTGGAATTGGATTAGGAGGTGTGTTATTACAAGATGGCAAACCTGTTGCATATTTTTCTGAAAAATTGAGTGGGCCTGGTCTGAATTATTCTACTTATGATAAAGAATTATATGCTCTTACTCGGACTTTAGAAACATGGCAACATTATTTATGGCCCAAAGAATTTGTTATACATTCTGATCATGAATCTTTGAAACATATTAAAAGTCAAGCTAAACTGAATCGTAGACATGCTAAATGGGTTGAATTCATTGAGACTTTCCCTTATGTCATTAAACACAAGAAGGGTAAAGAAAATGTTATTGCTGATGCATTGTCTCGTCGCTATACCATGCTTTCACAACTTGACTTCAAAATATTTGTTTTGGGGACCATCAAAGATCAATATGTGCATGATGCTGATTTTAAAGATGTATTGCAGAATTGTAAAGAAGGAAGAACACGGAACAAGTTCGTCGTTAATGATGGATTTGTGTTCCGTGCTAACAAGCTACGCATTCCAGCTAGCTCCGTTCATATTTTGTTGTTGCAGGAGGTGCATGGAAGAGGACTAATGGGACACTTTTGCGTGAGGAACACGGAGGACGTACTTGCTACACATTTCTTTTGGCCAAAGATGAGACGGGATGTTGAGCGCTTTGTTGCTCACTGTACTACATGTCAAAAAGCTAAGTCACGACTCAATCCTCATGGTTTATATATGCCTTTGCCTGTACCTAGTGTTCCTCGGAAAGATATATCTATGGACTTTGTTTTAGGTTTACCTCGAACAAACAAGGGGATTGATAGCATATTTGTTGTCGTGGATAGATTCTCGAAAATGGCACACTTTATACCATGTCATAAAAGCGATGCTGCTGCTAATGTTGTTGATTTGTTCTTTCGTGAAATTATTCGCTTGCAAGGTGTGCCAAATATTATTGTTTCAGATCGTGATACTAAATTTCTTAGCCACTTTTGGAGATGTTTACGGGCTAAGTTGGGGACTAAACTGCTTTTTAGTACTACTTGTCACCCCCAAACTGATGGACAAACTGAAGTAGTCAATAAAACATTGTCTACTATGCTTAGGGCTGTTTTGAAGAATAATAAGAAAATATGGGAAGAATGTTTGCCTCATATTGAATTTGCTTATAATCGTTCATTGCATTCTACTACTAAGATGTGCCCTTTTGAAATTGTGTATGGTCTCCTACCTCGTGCACCTATTGATTTGTTGCCTCTTCCATCTTCAGAGAAGGTTAATTTTGATGCTAAACAACATGCTGAATTGATTTAAAAATGCATGAGTTAACTAAGGAAAACATTGAGCGTATGAATGCTAAATATAAACTTGTTGGAGATAAGGGTAGAAAACATGTTGTGTTTGCACCTGGAGATCTTGTTTGGTTACATTTGCGTAAGGATAGATTTCCTGATTTGAGCAAATCAAAGCTAATGCCACGTGCTGATGGTCCTTTTAAGGTGTTAGAGAAAATAAATGATAATGCATATAAACTTGAGCTGCCTGCAGATTTTGGGGTTAGTCCCACTTTTAACATTGCAGATTTGAAGCCTTATTTGGGTGAGGAAGATGAGCTTCCGTCGAGGACGACTTCATTTCAAGAAGGAGAGGATGATGAGGACATCAATACCATTGTTACACCCACAGCCCCTGCTGCTATACATACTGTACCAATTACTAGAGCTCGCGCACGCCAATTAAATTACCAGGTACTTTCGTTTCTTGGTAATGATTCTAATGTTCATGAGAATATGATATTTCCTAAATGTGATACATTTGTTTTGCTTACAAATGAAGGGCCTAGCTTGGAGAAGGATGAACATTGGAGC
Source organism: Triticum dicoccoides (assembly GCF_002162155.2). Classification (NCBI taxonomy): domain Eukaryota; kingdom Viridiplantae; phylum Streptophyta; class Magnoliopsida; order Poales; family Poaceae; genus Triticum; species Triticum dicoccoides. The sequence continues at coordinate 228,111,425 of NC_041381.1, read as the reverse complement.
AAGGATAAGCATGGAGATGATGGCATGCGCAAGGGGAACAAGAACGGAGTTACAAGTGACGATTTCAGGACGTTGAAGCCACCATAATGAGTGCATGAAGCCTTGGACGAAATATACAAGATGCTACTTCATAACTTTCGTCTAGAGCCTATTCTAGGTGCTGCGTCACCTTATTATTGGGCCAGGCCCATGTATTTTCGGAATACTTGAGTATAGACTGTTTTTAGAGTCCGTATGTGTGGGGAAACAAGAGATAGGGTTGGTTTCGGACCCCTTCCCCAAGGGCCACAAATCCCCCCCCCCCTCTTCCTCCATATATACAGCCCTTAGGGCGTCGTTTAGACTTTGGGGTTTTGTTTAGATTAAGTTCGCCATAGCTGCAACTTCGCGTACTTCGTTTGTGTTCAACGACCAGACAAAGACGTCTCAGAATCCCACCTTGATCAATAAAGCTTTCATCTTATATTGTCAATATCCAGATTGCAATCTCAGTTTCTTGCGTGTTCTTCGTTTGCTCGCAGGAAATAGACCCTCGTGGTCAGGTTGATCCTGCTCCGGCGTGGTCAATAACCTCTCGGAGTTGGTTTAGTGATTGCTAAGGCGCGACGTCCTCGCACGTTCGTAGTTGGATCGTCAAAGTCGACTTTCACCAAAGCAATATCCATCGTCTCATCAAAAGACGGGACACCTTTGCTCTATCACTCGTCCTCCTCGATGATGAGGAGGCGGCGCTGCAGCCGATGGTGTTCCTCATGGTCCTGGTCTGTTATAAGACGAGGCGGAGGGGGGGGCGGCCTGCGCCTGCTCGCGCATAAAGATGTCGTGGAAGTTCATCTGCGCGGGGCCTCTGGAGTTGCCACGTCACCTCGTCGTACGCGCGGGTGGCCTCATGCGCGGTCTCGAACATGCCGAGGCCAAGGCGGACGTCGTCGGACCGAATCTCCGCGTAGAAGGCGCCGGTGGGGCACTGGCGGATGCCGCGGTAGCCCGAAGATCTCCGGCGGCGCGGCGGCATGGTGGCGCGATGGTGGCGCGTCGATGGCGGGGCGAGGAAGCGGTAGAGGAAGCAGAGAAAGCAGGAAGAGCGCGTGTGGCAGTGTGGAGGCGATGTGAGGCCGCGTGGCAAGCGCCGCATTTTATAGGCGCGCCGAAAGCGGTATACCAAATCTAGCACGCGACTGCCCGCTTCTCCCGCGCGCGCTAGTTTACCGCTTCCGCTGGAGCGTGCGAAAACATCCTGCGCGTGCTAATACCAATTTACCGCACGTGCGTCTTTTGGTACCGCTGTTGGAGATCTCTTACAAACCGGTGCGTGCAGCAGGGGCATCGCTATTTATCGCGTTCAACGAGTCAACGTTCCCGACTCACTGAACCCAGCGAGTGTATGGGCCGCCCACGTGCACGGGTAAGCCCTACCTGTTTCCTGTTTCCTTTTTTCACGTTTTTTATTCTTTTATTTACTTTTTTTACTTTTGTTTATACTTTGAAATATTCTAAATACGTATATTACAAAAACATTCTCCCAAAAACAACATTTCAAAAAAATATTAAACAGTGATTAACAATGTTGAACAAGATTTTGAAAAATGTTGAATAAGTATTTAAAAATGTTGAATAAGTATTTAAAAAAAATTAAACATGTATTTGAAAAAATGTTGAATAAGTACTCAGAATGTTGAACAGGTATATGGAAAATGTTTAACAAGTATTTAAAAATGTTGAATGAGTATTTAAAAAATATTGAACAAGTATTTGAAAATTTTAGAACAAGTATTTGAAAAAGATGTTGATCATGTATAAAAAATGTTGAAAAATTATTTGAAAAATGTTGAACAAGTTTGAAAAATGGAGAACAAGTATTTGAAAAGATGGTGAACAAAATGTTTGAAAATGTTGAACAAGTATTTGAAAAAAATGTTAATCATGTATTTGAAAAATGTTGAACGAATATTTAAAATTGTTGAATAGGTATTAAAAATGTGGAACGAGTATATGAAAAATGTAGAACAGGTATATGAAAAATGTTGAACGGGTATAAAAAATATTGATCAAGTATTTGAATGTTTTTTAATAACTACTCCCTCCGTCCCATAATGTAAGACGTTTTTTGACACTAGTGCGTCTTACATTATGGGACAGAGGGAGTATGAAAATATTGAACAAGTTTTTAAAAAATGTTGAAATAGTGTTTGGACAATGTTAAATGTGTATACAAAAAATGTTGAATACTTGTTACAAAAAATGGTTTCCACATGTACAAAAATGTAGAGTGAAAATGAAAACAAATATAAGAAAAAACAAAGAATGGAGAAGGAAAAAAGAACAAAGAACAAAAGAAAAATAAAATAAAAAACAAAATGAATGAAAAAGAATGGAATAAAAACGGAGAAGAAAAAAGTTAAGAAAAAAATAAAACAAAAAAACTACAAAAAATGCACGCGAGCTAGGATTCAAACGCACATCGCATGATATCAGTGATCCACACGTAACCAACCCGACCACTGCACTAGGTGTGATAACATACATGTTTTTTCCTTGATTTCTTCATTCCTCTTTTTCCTTTTTTCTTTTTTCCCTTTCCTTTTTGTTCTTTCTTTTTCCAAATTCATAATTTTTTTCTTCAAATAGATGAACTTTTTTTCAAAACTCATGAACGTCTTTCACATTGATGAACCTTTTTTAAATCAATAACTTATTTTTCAAATTTGATGAACTTTTTCAAAATTTTGTGAATTTTTTTCTCAAAATGGATGACTTTTTCAAAACCGATAAAAAAATTAAAAAATTGATATTTTTTTTCAAAATCGATGAGCTTTCTCAGACTCAATGATTTTTTTAAAATTTGATGATTTTATTTTGAAATTTGATGAACTTATTTCCAAAACTGATGAGCCTTTTTTTCAAATTTGTGAACTATTTTCCGAATCAATGAACTTTTTTGCAAAAGTATGAATATTTTCAAATCCAAGTTTTTTGGAACAAAGTGAAGGAGCCAGTTTTTTTTTTTTTGAGAAATGCGAACAAGCCAGTTAGTTGAAGAAAAAGGGATCGACCCTACAAGCGAGCGGTGTCACAGACGCAACATTCATCACTAGCGCTCGAGGAAGGAAAATATAATGGCCTCGGCCCAGCCAGATCTATAGTGTGCGCCAGCAGGCAAAACCGGCGGCTGCAGCGGTGATTAGGACCTCCCTTCTCCCAGCGCACTTAAGCGCAAGCTAGGCATGCTGGCGCTTCGTTCGCTTCGCCCACTACTTTTTTCTCCTTTTTTTCCTGATGTTTTTCTGGTAGGAAAAAACTTGCCAATTTTTCAATACTGTTGAGAATAATTTTGAAATCAAAATATTTATAAGGATTTTTAAAAAATTCATCAACTTGAAAACATTTTACGAATTTACAAAATGTTCATATATTTGAAAAAGTTCACAAACTTGCAGAAAATGTTTATGAACTCGAAAAAAGTTCATGCACGAATTTAGGGAAAATTTCGAATTTGAAAAATGTTCACAGATCTGACAAAATTTTATGAATTTATAAATTGTACGCAAATATGAAAAAGAAGGTCACAAACTCAAAAAAAGTTCACTCATTTTAAAAACTCATGGATATGAAAAATGTTTCGATTTTTAAAAACTAATCAAGAATTCAAATAAAGTTCACGAATTTAAAGAGGTAAAAGAAAAATAAGAAACAAAGTGAAGAGGGAAAAAAGGAAAAGGAAAACCGAAAAAGACCAAATAGAAAACCGACCAAAAACATAAATAAAATGCATAGAAAAACCGACCTATAAATCAAGGGAACCTTCTAGAAGGCCCGCAAGACTGTAACATGAGAAGAAGGAAAAAAAGAGCGTGAGGTGCGAACAAGTAAATGGGCCATCGCCCAAGTTCGAAACGGGGGTGCGCCTTCTACCAAAACAATAGAAAGTGGCGCCTTAAGCACTAGATATAATCTAGCACTTAAAGTGGCGTTGGGCCTGGCTCTAAAGAAACGCTCGAATCGGTCGTTTCTAGCGAGCTTGACCTGAGCGATGCAAGGTAGTGCACGTCGATGCAGGCGGCTGCACACGCAAGGACAGAAAATAGCCGTCACATTGTTTACTGAAGCTTTGCCATCATCCCCCCACCCCATTCTCACAGCACACTCTTCACTCTCTCATCGGCGGCGGCAAACATCATAGGAGGCAAGACCTAGATGACTAGAACGGGGGCGACTAGCGGCTACATGACCGCTTCATCTTCAATCCGCCAGCAGATGGCTGATGCTGGGCCAGGGAGGGGATACCCACTCCCTTGTGAGGGTTTTCTTCCATCGCTCCATCCCAATCCGATGGTACCTTGACTATGACGGCCGATATCGCGAATGCGGCGGTAGTGACGATGGTCGCGAATATGGTGGGTCATTGGCTGCAGCTCCCAACACATTCGTTAAGGCCGCGTTGTTGTTGACGACAGGGTTTCGTCCGTCGTCGGTTGCTCCACCTCTGGCGTCATGCTCTCTAGCGCATGTGAACCCTGTAATTACACATCTCTCTTCTGAAGATTTGATTATTGTACCGGTTATGATTTTTTGGGTAGTTGCTTCAATTCGACTCGATATGATTATTGTATCAGTTAGGATTGCTACACTTAGGATTATAGGATAGTAGGACTGCTATCATGAGTGTAGGATTGCTTGCCTAGAATTTGTTTATGCTATGTAGAATACTACGATTGCTTTCCTGGAATGTGTGCATGATATGTAGGATAGCATATCAAGAATTTGTGCATGCTATGTAGGATTGCTTGCCTAGAATAAGTGCATGCTACGTGCTTGCTATCCATGTTATGTGTTTGCTATGTAATCATAGCAATGCCCATTGCCATGAGAAGTGCACGATCATAGCAATGTACATTGTAATGACCGATGCATTGATCGTACCGACACACATTGCTCGGGTCATACCATGTACAAAGTCAGTATAGGGTCAGATTTTTGTTGTTCAGTTGTTAAATGCAGTGCTCTCCTGATAAGCTCCATTGATATTTCATTTGTCAAATGATGTGCTCTGCATAGAAGCTCGTCCTCAACAGTGTTTCTTTGGGAAACTGCCCGAAGGTTAAGGAGGTGGCGTCGGGAAACTGCTTGAAGGGCAAGAACGTGGATGATGATAGTGTTAGGGAACGTAGTAATTTTAAAAAAAATCCTACGCACACGCAAGATCATAGTGATGCATAGCAACGAGAGGGGAGAGTGTTGTCCACGTACCCTCGTAGACCGAAAGCGGAAGCGTTAGCACAACGCGGTTGATGTAGTCGTACGTCTTCACGATCCGACCGATCCAAGTACCGAACGTACGGCACCTCCGAGTCCAGCACACGTTCAGCTCGATGACGTCCCGCGAACTCCGATCCAGCAGAGCTTCACGAGAGAGTTCCGTCAGCACGACGGCGTGATGACGGTGATGATGTTGCTACCGACACAGGGCTTCGCCTAAGCACCTCTACAATATGACCGAGGTGGAATATGGTGGATGGGGGCACCGCACACGGCTGGGAGAGATCAACAGATCAACTTGTGTGTCTAGAGGTGTCCCCTGCCCCCGTATATAAAGGAGCAAGGGGGGAGAGGCGGCCGGCCAAGGAGGGCACGCCAAAGGGGTCAAACCGCATAAGAACATACGTTGTTCCCTTTGTCATCGATATGTTACATGCCCGAGATTCGATCGTCGGTATCTCAATACCTAGTTCAATCTCGTTACCGGCAAGTCTCTTTACTCGTTATGTAATGCATGATCCCACAACTAACTCATTAGTCACATTACTTGCAAGGCTTATAGTGATGTGCATTACCGAGAGGGCCCAGAGATACCTCTCCGACAATCGGAGTGACAAATCCTAATCTCGAAATACGCCAACTCAACAAGTACCTTCGGAGACACCTGTAGAGCACCTTTATAATCACCCAGTTACGTTGTGACGTTTGGTAGCACACAAAGTGTTCCTCCGGTAAACGGGAGTTGCATAATCTCATAGTCATAAGAACATGTATAAGTCATGAAGAAAGCAATAGCAACATACTAAATGATCAAGTGCTAAGCTAACGAAATGGGTCAAGTCAATCACATCATTCTCCTAATGATGTGATCTCGTTAATCAAATGACAACTCATGTCTATGGTTAGGAAACTTAACCATCTTTGAGTAACGAGCTAGTCAAGTAGAGGCATACTAGTGACACTCTGTTTGTCTATGTATTCACACATGTATTATGTTTCTGGTTAATACAATTCTAGCATGAATAATAAACATTTATCACGATATAAGGAAATAAATAATAACTTTATTATTGCCTCTAGGGCATATTTTCTTCAGCCTCCCACTTGCACTAGAGTCAATAATCTAGATTACACAGTAATGATTCTAACACCCATGGAGTCTTGGTGATGATCATGTTTTGCTCGTGGAAGAGGCTTAGTCAATGGGTCTGCAACATTCAGATCCGTATGTATCTTGCAAATCTCTATATCTCCCACCTGGACTTGATCCCGGATGGAATTGAAGCGTATCTCGGTGTGCTTGGTTCTCTTGTGAAATCTGGTTTCCTTTGCCAAGGCAATTGCACCAGTATTGTCACAAAAGATTTTCATTGGACCCGATGCACTAGGTATAGCACCTAGATCGGATATGAACTCCTTCATCCAGACTCCTTCATTTGCTGCTTCCGAAGCAGCTATGTAGTCCGATTCACACGTAGATCCCACCACGACACTTTGTTTAGAACTGCACCAACTGACGGCTCCACCGTTCAATATAAACACATACCCGGTTTGCGATTTAGAATCGTCCGAATCAGTGTCAAAGCTTGCATTGACGTAACCATTTACGACTAGCTCTTTGTCACCTCATAAATGAGAAACATATCCTTAGTCCTTTTCAGGTATTTCAGGATGTTCTTAACTGCTGTCCAGTGATCCACTCCTGGATTACTTTGGTACCTCCCTGCAAACTAATAGCAAGGCACACATCAGGTCTGGTACACAGCATTGCATACATGATAGAGCCTATGGCTGAAGCATCGGGAACATCTTTCATTTTCTCTCTATCTTCTGCAGTGGTCGAGCATTGAGTCTGACTCAACTTCACACCTTGTAATACAGGCAAGAACCCTTTCTTTGCTTGATCCATTTTGAACTTCTTCAAAACTTTATCAAGGTATGTGCTTTGTGAAAGTCCAATTAAGCGTCTTGATCTATCTCTATAGATCTTTATGCCCAATATATAAGTAGCTTCACCGAGGTCTTTCATTGAAAAACTTTTATTCAAGTATCCTTTTCTGCTATCCAGAAATTCTATATCATTTCCAATCAACAATATGTCGTCTACATATAATATTAGAAATGCTACAGAGCTCCCACTCACTTTCTTGTAAATACAGGCTTCTCCAAAAGTCTGTATAAAACCATATGCTTTGATCACACTATCAAAGCGTTTATTCCAACTCCGAGAGGCTTGCACGAGTCCATAAATGGATCGCTGGAGCTTGCACACTTTGTTAGTACCTTTCGGATCGACAAAACCTTCTGGTTGCATCATATACAACTCTTCTTCTAGAAATCCATTCAGGAATGCAGTTTTGACATCCATTTGCCAAATTTCATAATCATAAAATGCGGCAATTGCTAACATGATTCGGACAGACTTAAGCATCGCTACGGGTGAGAAAGTCTCATCGTAGTCAACTCCTTGAACTTGTCGAAAACCTTTCGCAACAAGTCGAGCTTTGTAGAAAGTAACATTACCATCAGCGTCAGTATTCTTCTTGAAGATCCATTTATTCTCGATGGCTTGCCGATCATCGGGCAAGTCAACCAAAGTCCACACTTTGTTCTTATACATGGATCCCATCTCAGATTTCATGGCCTCAAGCCATTTGCGGAATCTGGGCTCATCATCGCTTCCTCATAGTTCGTAGGTTTGCCATGGTCAAGTAACATGACCTCCAGAATAGGATTACCGTACCACTCTGGTGTGGATCTTACTCTGGTTGACCTATGAGGTTCGGTAGTAACTTGATCTGAAGTTTGATGATCAATATCATTAGCTTCCTCACTAATTGGTGTACGTGTCACAGGAACCGGTTTCTGTGATGAACTACTTTCCAATAAGGGAGCAGGTATAGTTACCTCATCAAGTTCTACTTTCCTCCCACTCACTTCTTTCGAGAGAAACTCCTTCTCTAGAAAGGATCCATTCTTAGCAACGAATGTCTTGCCTTCGGATCTGTGATAGAAGGTGTACCCAACAGTTTCCTTTGGGTATCCTATGAAGACACATTTCTCCGATTTGGGTTTGAGCTTATCAGTTTGAAGCTTTTTTACATAAGCATCACAGCCCCAAACTTTAGGAAACGACAACTTTGGTTTCTTGCCAAACCACAGTTAATAAGGTGTCGTCTCAACAGATTTCGATGGTGCCCTATTTAACGTGAATGCAGCCGTCTCTAAAGCATAACCCCAAAATGATAGCGGTAAATCAGTAAGAGACATCATAGATCGCACCATATCTAGTAAAGTACGATTACGATGTTCGGACACACCATTACGTTGTGGTGTTCCGGGTGGCGTAAGTTGCGAAACTATTCCGCATTGTTTCAAATGTAGACCAAACTCGTAACTCAAATATTCTCCTCCATGATCAGATCGTAGAAGATTTATTTTCTTGTTACGATGATTTTCCACTTCACTTTGAAATTCTTTGAACTTTTCAAATGTTTCAGACTTATGTTTCATTAAGTAGATATACTCATATCTGCTCAAATCATCTGTGAAGGTGAGAAAATAACGATACCCGCCGCGAGCCTCAATATTCATCGGACCACATACATCAGTATGTATGATTTCCAATAAATCTGTTGCTTGTTCCATTGTTCCAGAGAATGGAGTTTTAGTCATCTTGCCCATAAGGCATGGTTTGCAAGTACCAAGTGATTCATAATCAAGTGATTCCAAAAGTCCATCAGTATGGAGTTTCTACATGCGCTTTACACCAATATGACCCAAACGGCAGTGCCACAAATAAGTTGCACTATCATTATCAACTCTGCATCTTTTGGCTTCAACATTATGAATATGTGTATCACTACTATCGAGATTCAACAAAAATAGACCACTCTTCAAGGGTGCATGACCATAAAAAATATTACTCATATAAATAGAACAACCATTATTCTCATATTTAAATGAATAACCGTCTCACATCAAACAAGATCCAGATATAATGTTCATGCTCAACGCTGGCACCAAATAACAATTATTTAGGTCTAAAAATAATCCTGAAGGTAGATGTAGAGGTAGCATGCCGACGGCGATCACACCGACTTTGGAACCATTTCCCACGCGCATCATCACCTCGTCCTTAGCCAGTCTTCGCTTAATCCGTAGTCCCTGTTTCGAGTTGCAAATATTAGCAACAGAACCAGTATCAAATACTCAGGTGCTATTGCGAGCTCTGGTAAGGTACACATCAATAACATGTATATCTTATATACCTTTGTTCACCTTACCATCCTTCTTATCCGCCAAATACTTGGGGCAGTTCCGCTTCCAGTGACTAGTCTGCTTGCAGTAGAAGCACTCAATCTCAGGCTTAGGTCCAGACTTGGGTTTCTTCTCTTGAGCAGCAACTTGTTTGCCATTCTTCTCGAAGTTCCCTTTCTTCTTCCCTTTACCCTTTTTCTTGAAACCAGTGGTCTTGTTGACCATCAACACTTGATGCTCCTTCTTGATTTCTACCTCCGCAGCTTTTAGCATTGCGAAGAGCTCGGGAATTGTTTTATTCACCCCTTGCATATTATAGTTCATAACCAAGCTCTTGTAGCTTGGTGGCAGTGATTGAAGAATTCTGTCAATGACACTATCATCCAGAAGATTAACTCCCAGTTGAATCAAGTGATTGTTATACCCAGACATTTTGAGTATATGTTCACTGACAGAACTATTTTCCTCCATCTTACAGCTGTAGAACTTATTGGAGACTTCATATCTCTCAATCCGGGCATTTGCTTGAAATATTAACTTCAACTCCTGGAACATCTCATATGCTCCATGACGTTCAAAACGTCATTGAAGTCCCGGTTCTAAGCCGTAAAGTATGGCACACTGAACTATCGAGTAGTCATCAGCTTTGCTCTGCCAAACGTTCACAACGTCCGCAGTTGCATCTGCAGCAGGCCTGGCACCCAGCGGTGCTTCCAGGATGTAATTCTTCTGTGCAGCAATGAGGTAATCCTCAAGTTACGGACCCAGTCCGTGTAATTGCTACTGAGGGAGTTCCGGACTAGGGGGTGTCCGGATAGCCGAACTATCATCATCGGCCGGACTCCAAGACTATGAAGATACAAGACTGAAGACTTCGTCCCGTGTCCGGATGGGACTTTCCTTGGCGTGGAAGGCAAGCTTGGCGATACGGATATGTAGATTTCCTACCATTGTAACCGACTCTGTGTAACCCTAGCCCTCTCCGGTGTCTATATAAACCGGATGGCTTTAGTCCATAGGGCGAACAACAATCATACCATAGGCTAGCTTCTAGGGTTTAGCCTCCTTGATCGCATGGTAGATCTACTCTTGTAACACACATCATCAATATTAATCAAGTAGGACGTAGGGTTTTACCTCCATCAAGAGGGCCCGAACCTGGGTAAAACATCATGTCCCTTGTCTCCTGTTACCATCCGCCTAGACGCACAGTTCGGGACCCCTTACCCGAGATCCGCCGGTTTTGACACCGACATTGGTGCTTTCATTGAGAGTTCCTCTGTGTCGTCACCGATAGGCTCGATGGCTTCTTCGACCATCATCAACGACGCAGTCCAGGGTGAGACCTTTCTCCCCGGACAGATCTTCGTATTCGGCGGCTTCGCACTGTGGGCCAATTCGCTTGGCCGTCTGGAGCAGATCGAAGGCTACGCCCCTGGCCGTCAGGTCAGATTTGGAAGTTTGAACTTCACGACTGACATCCGCGGGGACTTGATCCTCGATGGATTCGAGCCACAGCCGAGCGTGCCGCACTGTCACGGCGAGCATGATTTAGCTCTGTAGCCGGACAGTACCCTGGAGGCCGCACTCGAGCCTGCTCCGATCATCAATTCGGAGCCGGCGACGCAGGTCGAGGACGGATGGCTAGACACTGCCTCGGGAGCTGCAACCTCTACAGCGATAGAGTCGAACAATGACCTTGTCCCTCATGAAGCCCGTGACTCCGAGGCACCGGACTCCTTGCCGGACTCTGAACCTCCCGCGCCCCCTCCGATCGAATCCGATTGGGCGCCGATCATGGAGTTCACCGCAGCGGACATCTTTCAACTCTCACCTTTTGGCGACATCTTGAGTTCGCTAAAGTATCTCTCGTTATCAGGAGAGCCCTGGCCGGACTGCGGTCAGGACGGTTGGGATGCGGACGATGAAGAAATTCAAAGCCCACCCACCACCCACTTGGTAGCCGCTGTCGACGATCTAACCGACATGCTAGACTACGACTCCGAAGACATCGATGATATGGACGAAGATGCCGGAGACGACCAAGAATCAGCGCCTACTGGGCACTAGAAAGCCACCTCATCATATGACATATACATGGTGGATATCCCAAAGGATGGGAATGGCGAAGAAACAGCGGAGGACGACCCCTCCAGGAAGCAGCCCAAGCGCCGGCGTCAGCGGCGCCGCTCTAAATCCTGCCACAGCAAGAATGAAGACTCCGGCACCGGAGATAATAATACACCGGACAGTACCGAAGACAACCCACTCCAGCAAGATGCAGCGTAGGAAGACGGAGACGCCAGCCCTCATGAGAGAGCGGCAGAAGAAGAGGTAGAGGATTATATACCTCCCTCCGGAGACGAGGCAAGCCTCGACGATGATGAATTCGTCGTGCCTGAGGATCCCGTCGAACAAGAGCGTTTTAAACGCAGGCTCATGGCCACGGTGAACAGCCTCAAGAAAAAGCAGCAACAGCTTAGAGCTGATCAAGATCTGCTAGCCGATAGATGGACTGAAGTCCTCGCGGCCGAAGAGCATGAGCTCGAACGCCCCTCCAAAAGCTACCCTAAACGCAAGCTGCTCCCTCGATTGGAGGAGGAAGCGTATGAACCCGCATCACCAGGAGACAATACAGCTGACCGACCACCCCGTGGTCGCGACAGAGAGGCCTCTAGGCCCTTCACTAGACCCGTACCCCGGCATCGCTGGAAAAGCACAAGGCCACAGGGGAACGCTCCGGACTTGCGAGATATATTGGAGGATAAGGCAAGACAATCAAGATCGATCTACGGATCGTGTGGGCGCCCTACGGTACGTGACGACAGCCGTCGTGCCGGACACAGTAAGTCCGGCCAGGTCGAACAAAACAGACAAAGTTCTTTTGAGCTCCGTCGTGATATCGCCCAGTACAGAGGCGCCGCACACCCACTATGCTTCATAGATGAAGTAATGGATCATCAAATCCCTGAAGGGTTTAAACCCGTGAATATCGAATCTTACGATGGCACAAAAGACCCCGCGGTTTGGATCGAAGACTATCTTCTTCACATCCACATGGCCCGCGGTGACGATCTTCACGCCATCAAATATCTCCCCCTCAAGCTTAAAGGACCAGCCCAGCATTGGCTTAACAGCTTGCCAGCAGAGTCAATTGGGAGTTGGGAAGACCTGGAAGCCGCATTCCTCGATAACTTCCAAGGCACGTATGTGCGACCACCAGACGCTGATGACCTAAGCCACATAATTCAGCAGCTAGACGAATCGGCCAGACAATTCTGGACACGGTTCTTAACCAAGAAAAACCAAATCGTCGACTGCCCGGATGTGGAGGCCCTCGCGGCCTTCAAGAATAACATCCGCGACGAGTGGCTTGCCCGGCACCTGGGACAGGAAAAGCCGAAATCCATGGCAGCCCTCACATCACTCATGACCCGCTTCTGCGCGGGTGAGGATAGCTGGCTAGCACGCAGCAACAACCTCAGCAAAAATTCTGGCAGTCCGGATTTCAAGGACCGAAATGGCAGGTCGTGTCGTAACAAAAACAAGCGCCGCATCAACGGCGACAATAGTAAGGATACGGCAGTCAATGCCGGATTCAGAGGCTCTAAACCCGATCAGCAGAAAAAGCCATTCAAAAGAACTACTCCGGGTCCGTCCAATTTGTACCGAATACTCGACTGCTCGTGCCAGATACACGGCACCCCCGAAAAACCAGCCAACCACACCAACAGGGATTGTTGGGTATTCAAGCAGGCAGGCAAGTTAATTGCCGAAAACAATGACAAGGGGCTGCATAGCGATGACGAGGAAGAGACCCGACCGCCGAACAATAGAGGACAGAAGGGTTTTGTTGGGGAACGTTGCAGAAAATTAAAAATTTTCCTACGGTTTCACCAAGATCCATCTATGAGTTCATCTAAGCAACGAGTAAAGGGAGTGAGTTTGCATCTACATACCACTTGTAGATCGAGTGCGGAAGCGTTCAAGGGGATGGTGATGATGGAGTCGTACTCGCCGTGATTCAGATCACCTATGACCAAGTGCTGAACGGACAACACCTCCGCGTTCAACACACGTACAATACGGGCGACGTCTCCTCCTTCTTGATCCAGCAAGGAGGAAGGAGAGGTTGAGGAAGACAGCTCCAACGGCAGCACAATGGCGTGGTGTTGTTGGTGCAGCAGTACTCCGACAGGGCTTCGCCAAGCACGTACGGAGGACGAGAGGTGTTGGGGAGGGGAGGGCTGCGCCTTGGCTTGGGTATGCAGCCCTCCCCTCACCCCTCTATTTATAGGGGAAGGGGCAAGGGGGGCCGGCCCCTCTAGATGGGATCTAGAGGGGGGGGGCGGCCAGGGAGGTGGGACTTGCCCCCCAAGCAAGGGGGGCGCCCCCCCTTAGGGTTCCCCCCAACCCTAGGCGCATGGGCCCAAGGGGGGGGGCGCCCAGCCCACCAGGGGCTGGCTCCTGCCCCACGCAGCCCATGTGGCCCCCCGGGAGGGGTGGCCCCTCCCGGTGGACCCCCGGAACCCTTCCGGTGGCCCCGGTACAATACCGATATGCCCCCGAAACTTTCCGGTGTCCGTTTGACAATTTCCCATATATAAATCTTTACCTGTGCATTGGGTATGACTCCTAGGTCGGTGATGAACTCCTTCACCCAAATAGCTTCATGCGCTGCCTCTGAGGCTGCCATGTACTCCGCTTCACATGTAGATCCCGCCACGACGCTCTGCTTGCAGCTGCACCAGCTTACTGCTCCACCATTCAACATATACACATATCCGGTTTGTGACTTAGAGTCATCCAGATCTGTGTCGAAGCTAGCATCGACGTAACCCTTTACGGCGAGCTCTTCGTCACCTCCATAAACGAGAAACTTGTCCTTTGTCCTTTTCAGGTACTTCAGGATATTCTTGACCGCTGTCCAGTGTTCCTTGCCGGGATTACTTTGGTATCTTCCTACCAAACTTATGGCAAGGTTTACATCAGGTCTGGTACACAGCATGGCATACATAATAGATCCTATGGCTGAAGCATGGGGGATGACACTCATCTCTTCTTTATCTTTTGCCGTGGTCGGGCATTGAGCCAAGCTCAATCTCACACCTTGCAATACAGGCAAGAACCCCTTCTTAGACTGATCCATTTTGAACTTCTTCAAAATCTTATCAAGGTATGTGCTTTGTGAAAGACCTATGAGGCGTCTCGATCTATCTCTATAGATCTTGATGCCTAATATATAAGCAGCTTCTCCAAGGTCCTTCATTGAAAAACACTTATTCAAGTAGGCCTTTATGCTGTCCAAGAATTCTATATCATTTCCCATCAAGAGTATGTCATCTACATATAATATGAGAAATGCTACAGAGCTCCCACTCACTTTCTTGTAAACGCGAGCTTCTCCGTAAGTCTGCATAAACCCAAACGCTTTGATCATCTCATCAAAGCGAATGTTCCAACTCCGAGATGCTTGCACCAGCCCATAAATGGATCGCTGGAGCTTGCATACTTTGTTAGCATTCTTAGGATCGACAAAACCCTCCGGCTGCATCATATACAGTTCTTCCTTAAGATGCCCGTTAAGGAATGCCGTTTTGACGTCCATCTGCCATATCTCATAATCATAGTATGCGGCAATTGCTAACATGATTCGGACGGACTTAAGCTTCGCTACGGGAGAGAAAGTCTCATCGTAGTCAATCCCTTGAACTTGCCGATAACCCTTAGCGACAAGTCGAGCTTTATAGATGGTGACATTACCATCCGCGTCCGTCTTCTTCTTAAAGATCCATTTGTTTTCTATCGCTCGCCGATCATCGGGCAAGTCAGTCAAAGTCCATACTTTGTTTTCATACATGGATTCTATCTCGGATTTCATGGCTTCAAGCCATTTGTTGGAATCTGGGCCCGCCATCGCTTCTTCATAGTTCGAAGGTTCACCGTTGTTTAACAACATGATTTCTAGGACAGGGTTGCCGTACCACTCTGGTGCGGAACGTGTCCTTGTGGACCTACGAAGTTCAGTAGCAACTTGATCAGAAGTACCTTGATCATCATCATTAATTTCCTCTCCAGTTGGAGTAGGCATCACAGGAACATTTTCCTGAGCTGCACTACTATCCTGTTCAAGAGGTAGTACTTCATCGAGTTCTACTTTCCTCCCACTTACTTCTTTCCAGAGAAACTCTTTTTCTAGAAAGGATCCGTTCTTGGCAACAAAGATCTTGCCCTCGGATCTTAAGTAGAAGGTATACCCAATGGTTTCTTTAGGGTATCCTATGAAGACACATTTTTTCGACTTGGGTTCGAGCTTTTCAGGTTGAAGTTTCTTGACATAAGCATCGCATCCCCAAACTTTTAGAAACGACAGCTTAGGTTTCTTCCCAAACCATAATTCATACGGTGTCGTCTCAACGGATTTAGACGGTGCCCTATTTAAAGTGAATGTAGCTATCTCTAGAGCGTATCCCCAAAATGATAGCGGTAAATCGGTAAGAGACATCATAGATCGCACCATATCCAATAGAGTGCGATTACAACGTTCGGACACACCGTTACGCTGAGGTGTTCCAGGCGGCGTGAGTTGTGAAACGATTCCACATTTTCTTAAGTGTGTACCAAATTCGTGACTTAAATATTCTCCTCCACGATCCGATCGTAAGAATTTTATCTTTCGGTCATGTTGATTCTCTACTTCATTCTGGAATTCCTTGAACTTTTCAAAGGTCTCAGATTTGTGTTTCATCAAGTAGACATACCCATATCTACTCAAGTCATCAGTGAGAGTGAGAACATAACGATATCCTCCGCGAGCCTCAATGCTCATTGGACCGCACACATCGGTATGTATGATTTCCAACAAGTTGGTTGCTCGCTCCATTGTTCCGGAGAACGGAGTCTTGGTCATCTTGCCCATGAGGCATGGTTTGCATGTGTCAAATGATTCATAATCGAGAGACTCTAAAAGTCCATCAGCATGGAGCTTCTTCATGCGCTTGACACCAATGTGACCAAGGCAGCAGTGCCACAAATATGTGGGACTATCGTTATCAACTTTACATCTTTTGGTATTCACACTATGAATGTGTGTAGTATTACGTTCGAGATTCATTAAGAATAAACCATTGACCATCGGGGCATGACCATAAAACATTTCTCTCATATAAATAGAACAGCCATTATTCTCGGATTTAAATGAGTAGCCATCTCGCATCAAACGAGATCCAGATACAATGTTCATGCTCAAACTTGGCACTAAATAACAATTATTGAGGTTTAAAACTAATCCCGTAGGTAAATGTAGAGGTAGCGTGCCGACGGCGATCACATCGACCTTGGAACCATTCCCGACGTGCATCGTCACCTTGTCCTTCGCCAGTCTCCTCTTATTCCGCAGCTCCTGCTGTGAGTTACAAATGTGAGCAACGGCACCGGTATCAAATACCCAGGAGTTACTACGAGTACTGGTAAGGTACACATCAATTACATGTATATCAAATATACCTTTAGTGTTGCCGGCCTTCTTGTCTGCTAAGTATTTGGGGCAGTTCCGCTTCCAATGACCCTTCCCCTTGCAATAAAAGCACTCAGTTTCAGGCTTGGGTCCATGCTTTGACTTCTTCCCGGCAACTGGCTTACCGGGCACGGCACCATCTTTGCCGTCCTTCTTGAGGTTCTTCTTACCCTTGCCCTTCTTGAACTTAGTGGTCTTATTGACCATCAACACTTGATGTTCTTTCTTGATTTCAACCTCTGCCGACTTCAGCATTGAAAATACTTCAGGAATGGTCTTTACCATCCCCTGCATATTGTAGTTCATCACGAAGCTCTTGTAGCTTGGTGGGAGCGACTGAAGGATTCTGTCAATGACCGCCTCATCCGGGAGGTTAATGTCCAACTGGGACAGGCGGTTGTGCAACCCAGACATTTTGAGTATGTGCTCACTGACAGAACTATTTTCCTCCATCTTACAACTATAGAACTTGTCGGAGACTTCATATCTCTTGACCCAGGCATGAGCTTGGAAAACTAGTTTCAGCTCCTCGAACATCTCATATGCTCCGTGTTGCTCAAAACGCTTTTGGAGCCCTGGTTCTAAGCTGTAAAGCATGCCACACTGAACGAGGGAGTAATCATCAGCACGAGACTGCCAAGCATTCATAATGTCTTGGTTCTCTGGGACGGGAGCGTCACCTAGCGGTCCTTCTAGGACATATTGTTTCCTGGCAGCTATGAGGATGATCCTCAGGTTCCGGACCCAGTCCGTATAGTTGCTGCCATCATCTTTCAGCTTGGTTTTCTCTAGGAACGCGTTGAAGTTCATGTTGACATGAGCGTTGGCCATTTGATCTACAAGACATATTATGCAAAAGTTTTAGATTAAGTTCATGATAATTAAGTTCATCTAATCAAATTATTTAATGAACTCCCACTCAGATTTGACATCCCTCTAGTCATCTAAGTGTTACACGATCCGAGTCGACTAGGCCGTGTCCGATCATCACGTGAGACGGACTAGTCATCATCGGTGAACATCTCCATGTTGATCGTATCTTCCATACGACTCATGTTCGACCTTTCGGTCTCTGTGTTCTGAGGCCATGTCTGTACATGCTAGGCTCGTCAAGTTAACCCTAAGTGTTCTGCATGTGTAAAATCTGTCTTACACCCGTTGTATGTGAACGTAAGGATCTATCACACCCGATCATCACGTGGTGCTTCGAAACAACGAACTTTAGCAACGGTGCACAGTTAGGGGGAGCACTTTCTTGAAATTATTATAAGGGATCATCTTATTTACTACCGTCGTTCTAAGTAAACAAGATGCATAAAACATAATAAACATCACATCCAATTATATAAAGTAGTGACATGATATGGCCAATATCATATAGCTCCTTTGATCTTCATCTTCGGGGCTCCATGATCATCTTGTCACCGGCATGACACCATGATCTCCATCATCATGATCTCCATCATCGTGTCTTCATGAAGTTGTCACGCCAACGACTACTTCTACTTCTATGGCTAACGCGTTTAGCACTAAAGTAAAGTAATTTACATGGCGTTCTTCAATGACACGCAGGTCATACAAAAAATAAAGACAAATCCTATGGCTCCTGCCGGTTGTCATACTCATTGACATGAAAGTCGTGATTCCTATTACAAGAACATGATCTCATACATCACAATATATCATTCATCATTCATCACAACTTCTGGCCATATCACATCACATGACGATTGCTGCAAAAACAAGTTAGACGTCCTCTAATTGTTGTTGCATCTTTTACATGGCTGCAATTGGGTTCTAGCAAGAACGTTTTCTTACCTACGAATAACCACAACGTGATTTTGTCAACTTCTATTTACCCTTCATAAGGACCCTTTTCATCGAATCCGCCCCAACTAAAGTGGGAGAGACAGACACCCGCCAGCCACCTTATGCAACTAGTGCATGTTAGTCGGTGGAACCGGTCTCACGTAAGCGTACGTGTAAGGTTGGTCCGGGCCGCTTCATCCCACAATACCGCTGAAGCAAGATAAGACTAGTAGCGGCAAGCAAGTTCACAAGATCTACGCCCACAACAAAATTGTGTTCTACTCGTGCAATAGAGAACTACGCATAAACCTAGCTCATGATGCCACTGTTGGGGAACGTTGCAGAAAATTAACATTTTTCCTACGGTTTCACCAAGATCCATCTATGAGTTCATCTAAGCAACGAGTCAAGGGAGTGAGTTTGCATCTACATACCACTTGTAGATCGAGTGCGGAAGCGTTCAAGGGGATGGTGATGATGGAGTCGTACTCGCCGTGATTCAGATCACCGATGACCAAGTGCTGAACGGACAGCACCTCCGCGTTCAACACACGTATGGTACGGGTGACGTCTCCTCCGTCTTGATCCAGCAAGGAGGAAGGAGAGGTTGAGGAAGACAGCTCCAACGGCAGCACGATGGCGTGGTGTTGTTGGTGCAGCAGTACTCCGACAGGGCTTCGCCAAGCACGTACGGAGGACGAGAGGTGTTGGGGAGGGCAGGGGCTGCGCCTTGGCTTGGGTATGCAGCCCTCCCCTCACCCCTCTATTTATAGGGGAAGGGGCAAGGGGGGCCGACCCCTCTAGATGGGATCTAGAGGGGGGCGGCGGCCAGGGAGGTGGGACTTGCCCCCCAAGCAAGGGGGGCGCCCCCCTTAGGGTTCCCCCCCAACCCTAGGCGCATGGGCCCAAGGGGGGGCGCGCCCAGCCCTCCAGGGGCTGGCTCCTGCCCCACGCAGCCCATGTGGCCCCTCGGGAGGGGTGGCCCCTCCCGGTGGACCCCCAGAACCCTTCCGGTGGCCCCGGTACAATACCGATATGCCCCCGAAACTTTCCGGTGTCCGTTTGACAATTTCCCATATATAAATCTTTACCTCCGGACCCTTCCGGAACTCCTCGTGACGTCCGGGATCTCATCCGGGACTCCGAACAACATTCGGTATTCACATACAAGTCTTCCTAATAACCCTAGCGTCACCGAACCTTAAGTGTGTAGACCCTACGGGTTCGGGAGACATGCAGACATGACCGAGACGGCTCTCAGGTCAATAACCAACAGCAGGATCTGGATACCCATGTTGGCTCCCACATGCTCCTCGATGATGTCATCAGATGAACCACGATGTCGAGGATTCAAGCAACCCCGTATACTATTCCCTTTGTCAATCGGTACGTTACATGCCCGAGACTCGATCGTCGGTATCCCAATACCTCGTTCAGTCTCGTTACTGGCAAGTCACTTTACTCGTACCGTAATGCATGATCCCATGACCAAGCACTTGGTCACTTTGAGCTCATTATGATGATGCATTACCGAGTGGGCCCAGAGATACCTCTCCGTCATACGGAGTGACAAATCCAGTCTCGATCCGTGTCAACCCAACAGACACTTTCGGAGATACCTGTAGTGTACCTTTATAGTCACCCAGTTACGTTGTGACGTTTGGTACAACCAAAGCACACCTACGGTATCCAGGAGTTACACGATCTCATGGTCTAAGGAAGAGATACTTGACATTGAAAAAACTCTAGCAAAACGAACTACACGATCTTGTGCTATGCTTAGGATTGGGTCTTGTCCATCACATCATTCTCCTAATGATGTGATCCCGTTGTCAATGACATCCAATGTCCATAGTCAGGAAACCATGACTATCTGTTGACCAACGAGCTAGTCAACTAGAGGCTCACCAGGGACGTATTGTGGTCTATGTATTCACACATGTATTACGATTTCCGAATAATACAATTATAGCATGAATAAAAGACAATTATCATGAACAAGGAAATATAATAATAATGCTTTTATTATTGCCTCTAGGGCATATTTCCAACAGTCTCCCACTTGCACTAGAGTCAATAATCTAGTTACATTGTGATGAATCGAACACCCATAGAGTTCTGGTGTTGATCATGTTTTGCTCGCGAGAGAGGTTTAGTCAACGGATCTGCGACATTCAGATCCGTATGTACTTTGCAAATATCTATGTCTCCATCTTGAACATTTTCACGGATGGAGTTGAAACGACGCTTGATGTGCCTGGTCTTCTTGTGAAACCTGGGCTCCTTGGCAAGGGCAATAGCCCCAGTGTTGTCACAGAAGAGTTTGATCGGCCCCGACGCATTGGGTATGACTCCTAGGTCGGTGATGAACTCCTTCACCCAAATAGCTTCATGCGCTGCCTCCGAGGCTGCCATGTACTCCGCTTCACATCTAGATCCCGCCACGACGCTCTGCTTGCAGCTGCACCAGCTTACTGCTCCACCATTCAACATATACACGTATCCGGTTTGTGACTTAGAGTCATCCAGATCTGTGTCGAAGCTAGCATCGACGTAACCCTTTACGGTGAGCTCTTCGTCACCTCCATAAATGAGAAACATGTCCTTTGTCCTTTTCAGGTACTTCAGGATATTCTTGACTGCTGTCCAGTGTTCCTTGCCGGGATTACTTTGGTATCTTCCTACCAAACTTACGGCAAGGTTTACATCAGGTCTGGTACACAGCATGGCATACATAATAGATCCTATGGCTGAAGCATAGGGGATGACACTCATCTCTTCTTTATCTTTTGCCGTGGTCAGGCATTGAGCCGAGCTCAATCTCACACCTTGCAATACAGGCAAGAACCCCTTCTTAGACTGATCCATTTTGAACTTCTTCAAAATCTTATCAAGGTATGTCCTTTGTGAAAGACCTATGAGGCGTCTCGATCTATCTCTATAGATCTTGATGCCTAATATATAAGCAGCTTCTCCAAGGTCCTTCATTGAAAAACACTTATTCAAGTAGGCCTTTATGCTGTCCAAGAATTCTATATCATTTCCCATCAAGAGTATGTCATCTACATATAATATGAGAAATGCTACAGAGCTCCCACTCACTTTCTTGTAAACGCGAGCTTCTCCGTAAGTCTGCATAAACCCAAACGCTTTGATCATCTCATCAAAGCGAATGTTCCAACTCTAAGATGCTTGCACCAGCCCATAAATGGATCGCTGGAGCTTGCATACTTTGTTAGCATTCTTAGGATCGACAAAACCCTCCGGCTGCATCATATACAATTCTTCCTTAAGATGCCCGTTAAGGAATGCCGTTTTGACGTCCATCTGCCATATCTCATAATCATAGTATGCGGCAATTGCTAACATGATTCGTACGGACTTAAGCTTCGCTACGGGAGAGAAAGTCTCATCGTAGTCAATCCCTTGAACTTGCCGATAAGCCTTAGCGACAAGTCGAGCTTTATAGATGGTGACATTACCATCCGCGTCCGTCTTCTTCTTAAAGATCCATTTGTTTTCTATCGCTCGCCGATCATCGGGCAAGTCAGTCAAAGTCCATACTTTGTTTTCATACATGGATTCTATCTCGGATTTCATGGCTTCAAGCCATTTGTTGGAATCTGGGCCCGCCATCGCTTCTTCATAGTTCGAAGGTTCACCGTTGTCTAACAACATGATTTCCAGGACAGGGTTGCCGTACCACTCTGGTGCGGAACATGTCCTTGTGGACCTATGAAGTTCAGTAGCAACTTGATCAGAAGTACCTTGATCATCATCATTAATTTCCTCTCCAGTTGGAGTAGGCATCACAGGAACATTTTCTTGAGCTGCACTACTATCCTGTTCAAGAGGTAGTACTTCATCGAGTTCTACTTTCCTCCCACTTACTTCTTTCGAGAGAAACTCTATTTCTAGAAAGGATCCGTTCTTGGCAACAAAGATCTTGCCCTCGGATCTTAAGTAGAAGGTATACCCAATGGTTTCTTTAGGGTATCCTATGAAGACGCATTTTTTCGACTTGGGTTCGAGCTTTTCAGGTTGAAGTTTCTTGACATAAGCATCGCATCCCCAAACTTTTAGAAACGACAGCTTAGGTTTCTTCCCAAACCATAATTCATACGGTGTCGTCTCAACGGATTTAGACGGTGCCCTATTTAAAGTGAATGTAGCTATCTCTAGAGTGTATCCCCAAAATGATAGCGGTAAATCGGTAAGAGACATCATAGATCGCACCATATCCAATAGAGTGCGATTACAACGTTCGGACACACCGTTACGCTGAGGTGTTCCAGGCGGCGTGAGTTGTGAAACGATTCCACATTTTCTTAAGTGTGTACCAAATTCGTGACTTAAATATTCTCCTCCACGATCCGATGGTAAGAATTTTATCTTTCGATCACGTTGATTCTCTACTTCATTCTGGAATTCCTTGAACTTTTCAAAGGTCTCAGATTTGTGTTTCATCAAGTAGACATACCCATATCTACTCAAGTCATCAGTGAGAGTGAGAACATAACGATATCCTCCGCGAGCCTCAATGCTCATTGGACCGCACACATCGGTATGTATGATTTCCAACAAGTTGGTTGCTCGCTCCATTGTTCCGGAGAATGGAGTCTTGGTCATCTTGCCCATGAGGCATGGTTTGCATGTGTCAAATGATTCATAATCGAGAGACTCTAAAAGTCCATCAGCATGGAGCTTCTTCATGCGCTTGACACCAATGTGACCAAGGCAGCAGTGCCACAAATATGTGGGACTATCGTTATCAACTTTACATCTTTTGGTATTCACACTATTAATGTGTGTAGTATTACGTTCGAGATTCATTAAGAATAAACCATTGACCATCGGGGCATGACCATAAAACATTTCTCTCATATAAATAGAACAGCCATTATTCTCGGATTTAAATGAGTAGCCATCTCGCATCAAACGAGATCCAGATACAATGTTCATGCTCAAACTTGGCACTAAATAACAATTATTGAGGTTTAAAACTAATCCCGTAGGTAAATGTAGAGGTAGCGTGCCGACGGCGATCACATCGACCTTGGAACCATTCCCGACGCGCATCGTCACCTTGTCCTTCGCCAGTCTCCTCTTATTCCGCAGCTCCTGCTGTGAGTTACAAATGTGAGCAACGGCACCGGTATCAAATACCCAGGAGTTACTACGAGTACTGGTAAGGTACACATCAATTACATGTATATCAAATATACCTTTAGTGTTGCCAGCCTTCTTGTCTGCTAAGTATTTGGGGCAGTTCCGCTTCCAATGACCCTTCCCCTTGCAATAAAAGCACTCAGTTTCAGGCTTGGGTCCATGCTTTGACTTCTTCCCGGCAACTGGCTTACCGGGCGCGGCACCATCTTTGCCGTCCTTCTTGAAGTTCTTCTTACCCTTGCCCTTCTTGAACTTAGTGGTCTTATTGACCATCAACACTTGATGTTCTTTCTTGATTTCAACCTCTGCCGACTTCAGCATTGAAAATACTTCAGGAATGGTCTTTACCATCCCCTGCATATTGTAGTTCATCACGAAGCTCTTGTAGCTTGGTGGGAGCGACTGAAGGATTCTGTCAATGACCGCCTCATCCGGGAGGTTAATGTCCAACTGGGACAGGCGGTTGTGCAACCCAGACATTTTGAGTATGTGCTCACTGACAGAACTATTTTCCTCCATCTTACAACTATAGAACTTGTCGGAGACTTCATATCTCTCGACCCGGGCATGAGGTTGGAAAACTAGTTTCAGCTCCTCGAACATCTCATATGCTCTGTGTTGCTCAAAACGCTTTTGGAGCCCCGGTTCTAAGCTGTAAAGCATGCCACACTGAACGAGGGAGTAATCATCAGCACGAGATTGCCAAGCATTCACAATGTCTTGGTTCTCTGGGACGGGAGCGTCACCTAGCGGTCCTTCTAGGACATATTGTTTCCTGGCAGCTATGAGGATGATCCTCAGGTTCCGGACCCAGTCCGTATAGTTGCTGCCATCATCTTTCAGCTTGGTTTTCTCTAGGAACTCGTTGAAGTTCATGTTGACATGGGCATTGGCCATTTGATCTACAAGACATATTATGCAAAAGTTTTAGATTAATTTCATGATAATTAAGTTCATCTAATCAAATTATTTAATGAACTCCCACTCAGATTTGACATCCCTCTAGTCATCTAAGTGTTACACGATCCGAGTCGACTAGGCCGTGTCCGATCATCACGTGAGACAGACTAGTCATCATCGGTGAACATCTCCATGTTGATCGTATCTTCCATATGACTCATGTTCGACCTTTCGGTCTCTGTGTTCCGAGGCCATGTCTGTACATGCTAGGCTCGTCAAGTTAACCCTAAGTGTTCTGCATGTGTAAATCTGTCTTACACCCGTTGTATGTGAACGTAAGGATCTATCACACCCGATCATCACGTGGTGCTTCGAAACGACGAACTTTAGCAACGGTGCATAGTTAGGGGGAACACTTTCTTGAAATTATTATAAGGGATCATCTTATTTACTACCGTCGTTCTAAGTAAACAAGATGCATAAAACATAATAAACATCACATCCAATTATATAAAGTAGTGACATGATATGGCCAATATCATATAGCTCCTTTGATCTTCATCTTCGGGGCTCCATGATCATCTTGTCACCGGCATGACACCATGATCTCCATCATCATGATCTCCATCATCGTGTCTTCATGAAGTTGTCACGCCAACGACTACTTCTACTTCTATGGCTAACGCGTTTAGCAATAAAGTAAAGTAATTTACATGGCGTTCTTCAATGACACGCAGGTCATACAAAAAATAAAGACAACTCCTATGGCTCCTGCCGGTTGTCATACTCATTGACATGCAAGTCGTGATTCCTATTACAAGAACATGATCTCATACATCACAATATATCATTCATCATTCATCACAACTTCTGGCCATATCACATCACATGACAATTGCTGCAAAAATAAGTTAGACGTCCTCTAATTGTTCTTGCATCTTTTACGTGGCTGCAATTGGGTTCTAGCAAGAACGTTTTCTTACCTAAGAATAACCACAACGTGATTTTGTAAACTTCTATTTACCCTTCATAAGGACCCTTTTCATCGAATCCGCTCCAACTAAAGTGGGAGAGACAGACACCCGCCAGCCACCTTATGCAACTAGTGCATGTTAGTCGGTGGAACCGGTCTCACATAAGCGTACGTGTAAGGTTGGTCCGGGCCGCTTCATCCCACAATACCGCTGAAGCAAGATAAGACTAGTAGCGGCAAGCAAGTTCACAAGATCTACGCCCACAACAAAATTGTGTTCTACTCGTGTAATAGAGAACTACGCATAAACCTAGCTCATGATGCCACTGTTGGGGAACGTTGCAGAAAATTAACATTTTTCCTACGGTTTCACCAAGATCCATCTATGATTTCATCTAAGGAACGAGTCAAGGGAGTGAGTTTGCATCTACATACCACTTGTAGATCGAGTGCGGAAGCGTTCAAGGGGATGGTGATGATGGTGTCGTACTCGCCGTGATTCAGATCACCGATGACCAAGTGCTGAACGGACAGCACCTCCGCGTTCACCACATGTATGGTACGGGTGACGTCTCCTCCGTCTTGATCCAGCAAGGAGGAATGAGAGGTTGAGGAAGACAGCTCCAACGGCAGCACGACAACGTGGTGTTGTTGGTGCAGCAGTACTCCGACAGGGCTTCGCCAAGCACGTACGGAGGAGGAGAGGTGTTGGGGAGGGGAGGGGCTGCGCCTTGGCTTGGGTATGCAGCCCTCCCCTCACCCCTCTATTTATAGGGGAAGGGGCAAGGGGGGTTGGCCCCTCTAGATGGGATCTAGAGGGGGGGCGGCGGCTAGGGAGGGGGGACTTGCCCCCCAAGCAAGGGGGGCGCCCCCCTTAGAGTTCCCCCCCCCCAACCCTAGGCGCATGGGCCCAAGGGGGGGCGCGCCCAGCCCTCCAGGGGCTGGCTCCTGCCCCACGCAGCCCATGTGGCCCCCCGGGAGGGGTGGCCCCTTCCGGTGGACCCCCGGAACCCTTCCGGTGGCCCCGGTACAATACCGATATGCCCCCGAAACTTTCCGGTGTCCGTTTGACAATTTCCCATATATAAATCTTTACCTCCGGACCCTTCTGGAACTCCTCGTGATGTCCGGGATCTCATCCGGGACTCCGAACAACATTCGGTATTCACATACAAGTCTTCCTAATAACCCTAGCGTCACCGAACCTTAAGTGTGTAGACCCTACGGGTTCAGGAGACATGCAGACATGACCGAGATGGCTCTCAGGTCAATAACCAACAGCGGGATCTGGATACCCATGTTGGCTCCCACATGCTCCTCGATGATGTCATCGGATGAACCACGATGTCGAGGATTCAAGCAACCCCGTATACTATTCCCTTTGTCAATCGTTACGTTACATGCCCGAGACTCGATCGTCGGTATCCCAATACCTCGTTCAGTCTCGTTACCGGCAAGTCACTTTACTCGTATCGTAATGCATGATCCCGTGACCAAGCACTTGGTCACTTTGAGCTCATTATGATGATGCATTACCGAGTGGGCCCAGAGATACCTCTCCGTCATACGGAGTGACAAATCCCAGTCTCGATCCGTGTCAACCCAACAGACACTTTCGGAGATACCTGTAGTGTACCTTTATAGTCACCCAGTTACGTTGTGACGTTTGGTACACCCAAAGCACACCTACGGTATCCGGGAGTTACGCGATCTCATGGTCTAAGGAAGAGATACTAGACATTAAAAAAACTCTAGCAAAACGAACTACACGATCTTGTGCTATGCTTAGGATTGGGTCTTGTCCATCACATCATTCTCCTAATGATGTGATCCCGTTGTCAATGACATCCAATGTCCATAGTCAGGAAACCATGACTATCTGTTGACCAACGAGCTAGTCCACTAGAGGCTCACCAGGGACGTATTGTGGTCTATGTATTCACACATGTATTACGATTTCCGGATAATACAATTATAGCATGAATAAAAGACAATTATGATGAACAAGGAAATATAATAATAATGCTTTTATTATTGCCTCTAGGGCATATTTCCAACAGGTTTCCCCCCATAGGTGCGGACGGTGAACATGATATACGCAACGCACATACCCAAAAGGGAGGGGAAGCGTGCACTCAGGGATGTATACGCGATGGAGCCAGTCGCCCCGAAGTTCAATCCATGGTCCTCCTGCCCGATCACTTTTGACTGAAGGGACCACCCCACCAGCATCCGCCACGGCGGATTCGCCGCATTGGTCTTAGTCCCAATCGTTGATGGATTTCACCTCACCAGAGTCCTGATGGACGGCGGCAGCTGCCTGAAGCTGCTCTATCAGGATACAGTGCGCAAAATGGGCATAGACCCCTCAAGGATTAAACCTACCAAGACGACCTTTAAAGGCGTCATACCAGGTGTAGAAGCCAATTGTACAGGCTCAGTTACACTGGCAGTGGTCTTCGTATCCCCGGATAACTTCCGAAGCGAGGAGTTAATCTTCGACATAGTCCCGTTCCGCAGCGGCTATCATGCCTTGCTCGGACGTACCGCGTTTGCAAAGTTCAACGTGGTCCCGCACTACGCATACCTCAAGCTCAAGATGCCAGGCCCTCGAGGAGTCATCACGGTCAACGGAAACACTGAACATTCTCTCCGAACGGAGGAACATACAGCGGCTCTCGCGGCAGAAGTACAATGCAGCCTCTTAAGGCAATTCTCGAGTCCGGCCGTTAAGCGGCCGGACATAGCTAAGCGCGCCCGGAGTAACCTACAACAAGACCACCTGGCACGTTTCGAGCACGCGTAGCAGTGCGGCCCCAACCCCAGCCCCTGCAAAACGTCAAAACAGGTCCTTCGCGTACACCATTACGCTCTGAAGATACCATGGGCATAGGAAGAGGGGCACGACCACGATAAGCCCAGACTGTGGCTCAACCACACCAGGGGCTCTCAAGTGTGTCTTTCTTTTTTTTTCCTTTTTTTTACCCACAGGACTCCGTTCGTCAGAGGCCCTATCCGGCAGCAGACCTGCCGAACTCATGATGCAACAGCCAGGGAAGGATAAAGGCTACAACGAATATGCAGGTGGTCTCCATTACGAGCATTTTTATACACCAATCCGCAGCCTACCCCTGGAGGGGGACATGTTTAACAGTCCCATCCCTTGCTTATCGCACTATTTGTATCATTCTGCATTCATAGCAGCACTTATTGAATAAAACAATGCAGCACCTTTTTGCTCATAATTGCATGTCTTTTTCATACATATGTTCATTTACGACATGTCACATCCGTACACTTTGGTACGGTTAAAACACACCAAGGGCTTATGTTTCCCACATCATGGTGTGATAAGTCCGAACACTTTCACAAGTACGGCACCCGGAACTTATAGCATTATATGCATCGGCTCCGAATCATGTCTTGGGTCAATAGTTGGGTTTGCCCGGCTCCCATGTTTTGGTACCTTACGTTCCGTTGTATCGGCTAAGGTAACACTGGCAGAACCACTGCGATTGCGCCCCAGTTGAGCTGGGTTAACGCCTCAGTGGAGAAAGCTAAAACTGACCGTCATGATGAGGCGAGAGCCGGTCGCTGTTCGAGAGGTTTTTGCGAGTCCTTAAAGACTTATGCCGCTTAGAGCGAGGAGCCGGATCTTGTCCGGCCCAGGCGTGGATAGCGCCCCAAATTCGGCCTTCCGAAGACTAGGGGCTTCGCCGAAATTTAAAATTATAGAATTCTATGGCTAAGTGAGAGTGTTCAAGCATTATAAGTCCGGTTGCCTTGTTCGCTGTGTTGAGCGCCTCCCTAGATGGACCCAAAAATGGGAACAAGAGTGCTCAAGTTTATCCCGAACACCCCAGCACTCGTGGCATGGGGGCTGAAGCCGACGACTTGCTATCTCTCAGATTTGATAAACAGCCGCACAGAAGGTAATATTTTAAATTAACAAGCGTTGCTTAGCGCATATGAACTAAGTTTTTAGCGCACAGGATAACAAAATGCGAGTCTACTCAAAAATTACATCTTTGGAGCACTCCCCCGCAATAGTGCGGGCGCCCTTCAGCGCATTCTTATAATACATCTCGGGCGTGCGATGCTCCTTGCCCTCTGGTGGCGGGTCCGTCACAAGCTTCTGGGCATCCATCTTGCCCCAGTGCACCTTTGCGCGGGCAAGGGCCCGACAGGCACCCTCAATACAGGCGGAGTGCTAGATGAGTTCAACCCACGGGCACGCATCCACCAGCCGCCGCACCAGGCCGAAGTAGCTCCCAGGCATGGCCTCCTTAGGCCACAGCCGAACTATGAGGCCCTTCATGGCCTGTTCGGACGGCTTGTAGAGCTCGACCAGCTGCTTCAGCTGGTCGCTAAGGGGCACCGGATGTTCGGCCTCAGCATACTGAGACCAGAAGACCTTCTCCGTCGAGCTCCCCTCCTCGGCCCGGTAGAATGCGGCAGCATCGGACACGCTGCGAGAAAGATCTTTGAATGCTCCTGGAGAGGTCCTAATTCGGGTAAGCAACAGGTAATTAACACTCACATGCTTACTTTGCATGAAAAATGCCTTACCCGCTGCTATTTTCTTCACTGCCTCAATCTCCTGGAGGGCCTTGTAGGCTTCGGCCTTAGCGGCTTTGGCACTCTCAAGAGCCGTTGCAAGCTCAGACTCTCGAGTCTTCGAGTCACGCTCCAGGCTCTCATGTTTTTTCACGAGATCTTGGAGCTCTTACTGTACCTCCGTCACCCGCGCCTCCTGCTTCTCTCGCTCGGTGCGCTCCGCGGCCGCATTGCGTTCGGCCGCGGCCACCGCCTCTTTCAGGGTCGCCACCTCATTAGTGGCCCCTGCAATACCCACGTTATCCTTGTCATTCTTTTTGCAACCAAAATCCTTTTCTGTAAGGTACAATTTTAATAAGGTGTTACTCACCTTCCTTGTCCTCGAGCTGCTTCTTGGCACGGCCGAGCTCGTTCTCGGACCGCTCGAGGTTTTCCTTCAAAGTATTGACCTCTGCAGTCAGTGCGGCAGAGGTCAGCAGCACAGCCTGCAATCACATATTGACATATTTATTATGACTCCTGCGTATATCTTTTTAGATCCTCAGTCCGGCTTTTCTTTCCGAACACCGAACCGAGCATCAGGGGATACTGTCTATGCGGTACCATTTTATACATATTGAAATTCTTACCTCAAAGCATGTTAGAAGGCTGCTGCAGGCTTCGGTCAGCTCGCTCTTGGCGAGCTGCACCTTCTGAATCACCGCACTCATAACGGTGCGGTGTTCCTCTTCGATGGAGGTGCCATTGAGCGCCTCCAGCAAGCTATCCGGCGCCTCCGGTTGGACGGAGGCTGCCGGCGTCACGGTCTTGCCCTTCTTACGAAGGGGTCGGCCGCCGGACTCCGGAGCCACTGTGGGTTCCGGGGCCGAGTCCGGTGAAAAGTCCGGGAGGTTGTCCTGCGACACCTCCGGGGCCCTCTCCTCCTGGTGGGTCCCTTCCTGGGATCCCACCTCGGCATCGTCCGCGTCACGGGGGGTGGAGGCAGTTGGAAGAGAATCCATATCCGACGCACCTAAGGACCCGCTCGATGAAGCGGGAAGATCATCCTTAGGTGGACTGCAGGGTTGTATGCGGCATTAGAAAGACATTATGTGGCGAAAAATAAAAACCTTGAAGTTATTCGGGAGTCCGGATACTTACGATCTCGCCAGGGGCTTGGCCCTTGGAGGCCAGTCCTCGTCGTCGTCACTGGCGTTGGCGGAGCAGTCCGGGGGAAGAGCTTTTTCCCTTCTTGGACCCTTCGGCCTCCCTTGTTGGGGAGGCCTTCCTTTTCTTCCCTCCTCCCGCTGGGGGAGAGGCTTTCTTCTTCTCCTCCTCACCTTGGTGGGAGGAGTCGGCCTCGGGTTCATCATCCGATAGCACCTGAAAACGGGAACTCTTCCGAGTCCCCGTGGCCTTCTTCTTGGCCTTCTTCTCCGGCACCACGTGGGGTGCCGGAGCCAGCAGCCCCGTTAGGCGGGCATCCGCTGGGTCCTCTGGCAATGGGGCCGGACAGATAGTCCGTTCGGCCTTCGCCAGCCAGTCCTGTCAAAGGTAAAGGGGGTTTAGATCCCGCATAGAGTCAAACGATGGAAAACAAGTGCCAAAATCACTTACCTCGTCAGCTGGACGCTGCGAGCGGAATACGCGATCTTCGGTAGCGGATGCGGGAGCCTCGGCGCCCTTGAACAGCACCTTCCAGACATCTTCGTACGTAGTGTCGAAGAGCCCGCTCAGAGTCTGGTGCTGCGCCGGATCAAACTCCCACATGTTGAAGCCCCGTCGTTGGCACGGGAGAATCCGGCGGATGAGCATGACCTGGACTACATTGACAAGCTTGAGCTTCTTGTCCACCAGCTTCTGGATACAGGCTTGGAGTCCGGTCAGCTCCTCCGAATCCCCCCCAGATCCGGCCACTCTCTTTCCAGGAGGTGAGCCGTGTAGGGATGCCGGATCTGAATTCGGGGGCCGCTGCCCAATCAGGGTCACGCGGCTCGGTGATGTAGAACCACCCCGATTGCCACCCCTTAATGGTTTCCATGAAAGTGCCCTCCAGCCACGTAACGTGGGACATCCTGCCCACCATGGCGCCTCCGCACTCCGCTTGGTTGCCCTTCACAACCTTCGGCTTGACACTGAAGGTCTTGAGCCACAAGCCGAAGTGGGGCTGGATGCAGAGGAGGGCCTCGCACACGACGATAAACGCCGAGATGTTGAGGATGAAATTCGGGGCCAGATCATGGAAATCTAGGCCGTAGTAGAACATGAGCCCCCGTACAAAGGGATGAAGTGGGAAGCCCAGTCCGCAGAGGAAATGGGGAAGAAATACTACCCTCTCATGGGGCCTGGGGGTGGGGATGAGCTCTCCCTCGTCGAGGAGCCGGTGCGCGATGTCGCTGGACAAATATCCAACGTCGTGCAGCTTCTGGATCTGCCCCTCCGTGATGGAGGAGGCCATCCACTTGCCTCCTGCTCCGGACATAGTTGGAGAAGGTTGAGGTGAGAAGTGCGGACTTGGGCACTGGAGCTCGAGTTCGCGGAGATGGATAAGCCAAGGAGGAAGAAGGCGCAGGTAAAAGGGTTGGATCTTTATCCCCTTATATGGGCGGACAAAAACATGTGTCCCCAACGGCCTGGTAAAACTCGCTTATCTCCCAAGCGTCACAATCAATGGCGCAGTTGGGTTACCCACATCTGTATTGATGGGAATCCCGGAATAAGGGGAACACGATCTCTGCTTCAACAAGACGTGCCAAGGAAACCGCTTCGCTAAACGCGCGGAGGTGGAACAATAAAAACAATTCGAGTAAAGGCTTGGTAATGGTGTGACGTCACGCCACAAAATACGTCAGCAGATTGAACTTGTGTAATATTATTCTCTCTACGGTGGTATGTGGAATTTATTTTGCAGAGCCGGACACTATCCTGGTGTTCACAATCTTCTATAAATTATTCGGAGGAAGAACCCGCCTTGCAATGCCGAAGACAACATGCGCGCCGGACTCGTCGTCATTGAAGCCTGGTTCAGGGGCTACTGAGGGAGTTCCGGACTAGGGGGTGTCTGGATAGCCGAACTATCATCATCGGCCGGACTCCAAGACTATGAAGATACAAGATTGAAGACTTTGTCCCGTGTCCGGATGGGACTTTCCTTGGCGTGGAAGGCAAGCTTGGCGATACGGATATGTAGATTTCCTACCATTGTAACCGACTCTGTGTAACCCTAGCCCTCTCCGGTGTCTATATAAACCGGATGGCTTTAGTCCATAGGGCGAACAACAATCATACCATAGGCTAGCTTCTAGGGTTTAGCCTCCTTGATCTCGTGGTAGATCTACTCTTGTAAAACACATCATCAATATTAATCAAGCAGGACGTAGGGTTTTACCTCCATCAAGAGGGCCCGAACCTGGGTAAAACATCATGTCCCTTGTCTCCTGTTACCATCCGCCTAGACGCACAGTTCGGGACCCCCTACCCGAGATCCGCCGGTTTTGACACCGACAGCTACCATCATCTTTCAACTTTGCTTTCTCAAGGAACGCATTAAAATTCAACGGAACAACAACAAGGGCCATCTATCTACAACAACATAGACAAGAAAAATACTATCAGGTACTAAGTTCATGATAAATTTAAGTTCAATTAATCATATTACTTAAGAACTCCCACTTAGATAGACATCTCTCTAATCATCTAAGTGATCACGTGATCCAAATCAACTAAACCATAACCGATCATCACGTGAAATGGAGTAGTTTTCAATGGTGAACATAACTATGTTGATCATATCTACTATATGATTCACGCTCGACCTTTCAGTCTCAGTGTTCCGAGGCCATATCTGCATATGCTAGGCTCGTCAAGTTTAACCCGAGTATTCTGCATGTGCAAAACTGGCTTGCACCCATTGTAGATGACCGAGACACGTCTCCTATCAATAACCAATAGCGGAACCTGGATGCTCATATTGGCTCCCACATATTCTACTAAGATCTTTATCGGTCAAACCGCATAACAACATACGTTGTTCCCTTTGTCATCGATATGTTACTTGCCCGAGATTCGATCATCCGT
The DNA here is from genome assembly GCF_002162155.2 of Triticum dicoccoides. Taxonomy (NCBI): domain Eukaryota; kingdom Viridiplantae; phylum Streptophyta; class Magnoliopsida; order Poales; family Poaceae; genus Triticum; species Triticum dicoccoides. The sequence continues at coordinate 228,076,929 of NC_041381.1, read as the reverse complement.
ATCTCAATACCTAGTTCAATCTCGTTACCGGCAAGTCTCTTTACTCGTTATGTAATGCATCATCCCGCAAATAACTCATTAGTCACATTGCTTGCAAGGCTTATAGTGATGTGCATTACCGAGAGGGCCCAGAGATACCTCCTCGACAATCGGAGTGACAAATCCTAATCTCGAAATACGCCAACTCAACAAGTACCTTAGGAGACACCTGTAGAGCACCTTTATAATCACCTAGTTACGTTGTGACGTTTGGTAGCACACAAAGTGTTCCTCCGATAAACGGGAGTTGCATAATCTCATAGTCATAGGAACATGTATAAGTCATGAACAAAGCAATAGCAACACTGAAGATCGTGGATGTCGCCTAGAGGGGGGGTGAATAGGCGCTTTAAAATAATTACGATTTAGGCTTGAACAAATGCGGAATAAACCTGGCGGTTAATTTGCCAAGCACAAAACCTAAAACAACTAGGCTCAACTATGTGCACCAACAACTTATGCTAAGCAAGATAAACTACTAGGTGAAAGCAAGATATATGACAAGAAACAATATGGCTATCACAAAGTAAAGTGCATAAGTAAAGAGCTCGTGTAAGAGATAACCGAGGCACGCGGAGACGACGATGTATCCCGAAGTTCACACCCTTGCGGATGCTAATCTCCGTTTGGAGCGGTGTGGAGGCACAATGCTCCCCAAGAAGCCACTAGGGCCACCGTAATCTCCTCACGCCCTCGCACAATGAAAGATGCCGTGATTCCACTAAGGGACCCTTGAGGGCGGTCACCGAACCCGTACAAGTGGCAACCCTTGGGGGTGGTCACCGAACCCGTACACTTTGGCAACCCTTGGGGGCGGTCACTGGTACCCGTCAAATTGCTCGGGGCAATCTCCACAACCTAATTGGAGACCCCAACGCTTGCCTAGAGCTTTACACCACAATGATTGAGCTCCGAATAACACCAACCGTCTAGGACGCCAAGTTACCCAAGAGGAACAAGCTCTAGGGTGCCCAAACACCCAAGAGTAACAAGCTCAAGGGTACCAAGCACCCAAGAGTAACAAGCTCAAGGGTACCAAGCACCCAAGAGTAATAAGCTTCTCAACTTGTAAATTCCACGTATCACGTGGAGAACTCAAACCGATGCACCAAATGCAATGGCAAGGGCACACGGAGTGCCCAAGTCCTTCTCTCTCCAATCCCACCGAAGCAACTAATGCTAGGGAGGAAGATGAGAGGAAGAACAAGAAGGAGAACACCAAGAACACCAAGATCTAGATCCAAGGGGTTCCCCTCACATAGAGGAGAAAGTGATTGGTGGATATGTGGATCTAGATCTCCTCTCTCTTTTCCCTCAAAAACTAGCAAGAATCCATGGAGGGATTGAGACTTAGCAAGCTCGAAGAAGGTCAACAATGGGGGAAGAACACGAGCTCAAGAGATAAGGACCATTGGGGAAGAAGACCCCCTTTTATAGGTGAGGAAAAAATCCAACTGTTATCCTCACAGCCCGCACAGAGCGGTACTACCGCTCCAAGGAGCGGTACTACCGCTAGGGCGGAAGAAGCCCTTTGAAAAACAATAGCGAGGAGGCAAAAGGCCGGTAGAACCGCCGGAGTGGTACTACCGCTAGGGATCGCGGTACTACCGCAAAGGGTAGTGGTACTACTGCTTGCGAGCGGTACTAAAAAAAATACATCCGTGCCTACCACCGCAGGACTTGGGACGAGTTTTTGGTCCGGAGCGGTAGTAAAAAATTACATCCACTCCAATTCACGGTAGTACCGCTGCACCCTTTTCAGAACACCAAAACTGCCACAACTTTTGCAAACGGACTCCAAATTCGATGAAACCAAGTTTGTTGGAAAGCTAACGACATGGGATAACACAATCTTGATAGAAATATCAAGAATAAGCAAATGAGAAAAGGCCCATAATAAAATGGTGAGAACCCTTCCTCGGATAAGACCGGTAAAACCTTTAACACCGAAAACATCATAGAAGACGCATGCGAACTCCGTTTTCGATGAACTCAAGTTGTTCATCAAGATGACCATAAGCTCTAAGACTCACAAAGAGAACCAAACAAGAACCAAGAAACATGATGCAAGGATGCAATGGTTTGATCTCTCTACTAACGATACGATCAAGCTACCAACTTGAGAGCCCCCCTTGATAGTACGGCAAACGATCCTATAACCCGGTCTCCCAACTACCACCACGAGACCGGTAAAATAGAAAACCTATCAAGGTCAAACCTTTGCCTTGCACATGGTCCACTTGAGCTAGATGATGACGATATCTTGACTCCCTCAAGTTGGACCACCCTTCTTGATTGCGTTGGCTCGATGAAGACTAGATGATTGCTCCCCCATAGTCCACTATGGGTGAGCCACTCTTAGGCACATCTTACAAGTCCATTGACACCACAATGGATGGCAAGATTCAAGAACTTGATCTCTTCGTGATGCTCCACTTGAACTTGCACACGGCAATCTTGATGACAATCACCACTTGATGTCATCCTTTTCATGGGTTGTATGATATCTTCCTCTTGACGCAAGCCCATGGACATGGACCTAACCCCACATAGAACTCTCACATAGACCATGGGTTAGTACACAAAGTGCAATGGAAAATGCTTACCATACCATGGGATCACTTGATCCCTCTCGGTACATCTTCTACGCTTTGTGAGTTGATCAACTTGATTCACTCTTGACTTAGTCTTGATCAACCTTGAATCTTTCCAACTCTCTTCATTTGGATGATGTCTTGAAGGTAAACATGAATGATCACACAATCTTCTTCTTCAAGACATGCTTGCAATAAGCTCAACACTCACATGACCAATCTTTGGATAATTCCTTAATAGCACCTTGGTTAACTCATAAACTCCTTGAAACCAACACATGGAATTCAAGAAAAGCCTATGGACAAATCCTTCAAATATAACTCAAGACAACCATTAGTCCATAGATATTTTCATCAATTACCAAAACCAAACATGGGGGCACCACATGTTCTTTCAATCCCCCCCCATTTTAGTAATTGATGACAATCACTTTCAAGAGAGTTTATACAAGGAATTATGCATCACCATGCAATGCAAAAACCAATGATGCATGAGAATGGGATGCAAATGGTTAGGAACCAAAACCAAAGCAAGGAGAAAACTCTGAAGACTTCTCCACAAAACTCTCTAAAACTCCTCCCCCATTGGCATCGATTGCCAAAATGGGTGAAAAGCTTAGAAGGCCAATATAAAGAGTGTTCCTCCATAAATTGTGTATCTCTCAACAAGAGAGTGGAATGCAATACACATATCCAACGGTAAATACTTGGAGGAAGACAAACTATATTGAGGCCCAAAGATTGCAAAAGAATGATATGCCACGAAGACATAACAAAGAGAGAAACAAGCAATCGAGCAATCAAAAGATACCAATTGAAGCAAGCAATCAAAGGATATCAATTGAACCAACTATACCAAAGATCCTATGAGCCACATGAATGAAGGATATTATGATATGAGCAAAGGAGTGTTCTAAAGAAGCTAGAGAAGCTCCCCATGATTTGTGCACACATAATAATTTTTCTATTTGGATAGAAAGTGCACAAAATAGGATCATAGCTCCCCCAAAATCAATAGAAACACACAACAAGTGCAAGGGAGCATAAAGGAAACTAAGCCTAGAACTTGCAACAAACACATGGTTGAGCAACATGTAAAAGAGGCAACTTAAGAATGGGCTCAACCAAAATGATGTGAGTGAGTCATGGCAAAGCACATGAGAAGACTAATATACGGATCAGCATAAGCATCAACATTGTCTCGAATGAATGAGATACACAGTGCAAAGCCTTTCATTCCCACACGCAACTAAGCAAATGGGTTCACAAGTACACTAAATATGCAAAATGAATAACCAACACTTGTGACAACCCAAGGTGAAGATAGAAAGCATAAGCCTCATCAAGACAGGAGATACCAATTAATATGGCAAAAGCCTCGTCAAGACAAGCATGAGGAAAATATTCTTCACCACACAAGAGTGCATCAAGATGCAACGAGATAAGACACGCACTCAAGGCAAAAGCTTTCATGGAGCCACCAAAGAAATAACATAAGAAAGATAAGGTGGATGTGAAAGAAAGGATATCATCTAGAGATGTAATTTCTCTCAAGTGTATAAGGGTCTAGGTATACGAAATCATGATGATATATATCTACAAAGAAGGATGTACACCCTAAATAGTTACAACACGAAGGAACAAGATATCCAAAAGGAAGTCAAACATATACCAATAAGATATGTGCTTGGAAGCATAGCAATGGCTAGATATGGTCTTATTGTATATAAATGAATTCCTACCACACAACCATCAAAGACATCACAACTAGCAACAATAGATCATTGTTGGGATGCTTTGAGAAAGGAAACAAATATCACAAGAAAGAATGAATAACATGCCATGATACAACCTACACACAATTGATGCAATAAATGTGTGTATGTAGTAGATGATGATACTTGTTACCGAGATAGCATTGGAAGGATGTAGTAGAAACCAATTGAAGGTAGAAAGTAGTTCATTGATCATCCTAGCTTGACTCCAATAAGCACATGGTGACAATACCTTCCTTTTGAATGAGTCGAGTATCCAATGCATCTCTAATTGTTCCTAGAACAACAACACAAACAAAATGTTACCCAAACTCATTGGGACCAAAGGGTTAGAAACATCAATACATAGGACAATCTCCACATAAATATGTGCAAATAGATATAAAAATGAATTCCATACACATCTCATCCGATTTGAGACTTGGTGGAGATTCCCCTATATATTGGGTCAAAGAAAGAAAGCATGCCAAGGAAATAGAAAGCATGGATCGCCACTAATCTTGTGATCCTACCAACGGCTTGCCAACGGCTTTGCAATTGAATAGGATCACAAAATGCACAAGATAGGATCACCACTTTCACTATATCAAGAAAACACTAGACAAGATCAAGAAAACAACAAGATCCTCAAGTGGCACGGACGGAATGGGAGTTGACACAAACTTGGCAAGAGATAAGGCGAAAAAAACGCCAACATGAAGATGATCAATAATTTCTAACACACATAAGTGAGTACCAATCGTCAAAAGACAAGAAGTATTTGGAAGTAATTCCCGGTGGTAGATAGCAAGGATATCCGACATCATCTTCACACCAAACACAAGCAAATTGCAAATTGTAGAGCTAACATGCCACCTAGGAACAAGATAATGTACAATATCAATTCTAGGTGACAATATCTCAAATGTACACATTTTCTAGGCTTGTAGTATGCACATAGCATATTACTCCCCCATAATGTGATACTAATAAAAACTTAACAAGAGGCAATAAGAGGATCCAACAAGAGATGATTAATGGACTATTTAGAATTTGAATTTCTCAAGACAAGACATACCACATAGTGACTAGACACTCTTGTAATATCAATACTAGATGGTATTCCTCATGTACACACATTTATAAGATTGTGAGGTGCACAAAGCACATCACTCCCCCATAATGGTATATTCCATTAATCTCTCACAAGAGCCAACTAAGAAACAAACAAGATGCACAAAGGCTGAACGCACGACACACACGTACATGATGTGCAAACTAACATACACATAATTGATTACTCAAGTTAAGCAAATTGGAAACACATCATATACAAACACATGCAAGGTACAAAACCACAACATGCTTAGGGGCAAGTAACTATAAATGTAAACAATTTAAGTACGAGTTACCGCAAGGAGGAACATTGGATATAACATAGAAACTTGATATCCCAATTGACTTGGCTTGAGACAATAAGAATGATGAAGTCCCCTTAATTCTTCATAATGTAGCCAAGCCTCCAATGCCCTCCAACAACACCTATTGATCAAGTTTGAGCTTGTTGGTCCCCAACCAAGTTGGGTCCTAAGAGGTTAGTCACAATAGTCTTGGCAACCCAAATGGTTCTTTTCTTGACACCACTTTGAGTACCAACAAACTTGGCAAACACATTTCCAACCTTATCCTTCCCAAGAGAATAGATATTATCAATAATAATTGGGTTGGATAAGTTACCACTAGTGCATGAAGAAGCGACATGACCTTTCTCACGACATAAGTAGCAACGTCTACTCTTCACTTTCTTCTCACTTGATTTCTCAACTTGAGAAGCATTAGCTTGAGTATTCTTGGGAAGAGGCATTTCTTCAACTTGTGGTTGAGCATGAGATTGAACTTGTGGCCGCTTCCCTTGTTGCTTGTCACTAATGGCCTTCTTTTTCAATGGGCAAGATCTCACATGATGCCCTTCAATTTTGCACTTGAAGCAAACAATCTTGGCCGAATTCTTGACTTGTTCTTGGCCCTTCTTCTTGTTCAACTTGGACTTCTTCTTCTTATTGGAGTTGAATCCAAGTCCACATTTGTCATTGGGAGATTTTTGCACAATCAAGATATTGTTGAGTGTGGATTTCCCTTCATGACTCTTTTCCAAGTCTTTCTTCAAAGAAGTGACTTGGGCCTTGAGCTCTTTGATTTCCTCTACATGGTTAGTCTCAACACAAGTACTAGAGGAAGTATAAGCTTCATCATTAGAGCAACAAGGCAAGGAAAGCAATTCATCACAAGATGTACCAATGTTATGCATAAACGAATTACGAGGACTAGCACAAGGCAATATAGCATTTTGACTAAAACTAGTGCTAATATCCACATGAGGCTCACTATATGTTACCTTAGCAATCATAGCCTCATGAGCTATTTTTAGAAAATTATGGGATACAAGAAGATCATCATGAGAGTGCTACGTCTTGAGCTTGCGTTGGTTTTCCTCGAAGAGGAGAGGGTGATGCAACAAAGTGTAGCGTAAGTATTTCCCTCAGTTTTGAGAACCAAGATATCAATCCAGTAGGAGGCTCCTCAAAAGTCCCATGCACCTACACAAACAAACTGAGAACCCGCAACCAACGCAATAAAGGGGTTGTCAATCTCTTCATGTCCACTTGTGGAAGTGAGATCTAATAAAGATAGTATGATAAGATAAATATATTTTTGGTATTTTATGATATAGATGCAAAAAGTAAAGATGCAAATAAAAGTAGATTGAAAGCAAATATGATAAGAGATAGACCCGAGGGCCATAGGTTTCACTAGAGGCTTCTCTCAAGATAGCATAAGTATTACGGTGGGTGAACAAATTACTGTCGAGCAATTGATAGAAAAGCGCATAGTTATGAGATTATCTAGGCATGATCATGTATATAGGCATCACGTCCATAACAAGTAGACTGACTCCTGCCTGCATCTACTAATATTACTCCACACATCGACCGACTCCTGCCTACATCTAGAGTATTAAGTTCATAAGAAGAGAGTAACACATTAAGCAAGATGACATGATGTAGAGGGATAAACACATGCAATATGATATAAACCCCATCTTGGTATCCTCGATGGCAACAATGCAATACGTGTCTTGCAACCCTTTCTGTCACTGGGTAAGAACACCGCAAGATTGAACCCAAAGCTAAACACTTCTCCCATGGCAAGAAGAACCAATCTAGTAGGCCAAACCAAACTGATAATTCGAAGAGACTTGCAAAGATAACTCAATCATACATAAAAGAATTCAGAGAAGATTCAAATATTATTCATAGATAAACTTGGTCATAAACCCATAATTCATCGGATCTCGACAAACACACCGCAAAAAGAGTTTACATCGAATAGATCTCCACAAGAGAGGGGGAGAACATTGTATTGAGATCCAAAAAGAGAGAAGAAGCCATCTAGCTAATAACTATGGACCCGTAGGTCTGTGGTAAACTACTCACAACTCATCGGAGGGGCAAGGATGTTGATGTAGAGGCCCTCCATGGTTGATTCCCCCTCCGGCAGAGTGCCGGCGAAGGTTCCAAGATGGGATCTCGCGGATATAGAAGGTTACGGCGGTGGAAATTGTGTTCGTGGTGCTCCTGGATGTTTTCGGTGTACGTAGGTATATATAGGAGGAAGAAGTGCGTTGGTGGCCGCCCGAGGGGCCCACGAGACAGGGGGCGCGCCCTACAAGGGGGGCGGCCCCCTATCTCGTGGGGCCCTCGGGAGCTTCTTGACTTGCACTCCAAGCTCTCCGGATCAGATTCGTTCCGAAAATCACGCTCCCGAAGGTTTCATTCCGTTTGGACTCCGTTTGATATTCCTTTTCTTCGAAATACTGAAATAGGCAAAAAAACAATATGGGTTGGGCCTCCGGTTAGTAGGTTAGTCCCAAAAATGATATAAATGTGTAAAATAAAGCCCAGAGACATCCAAAAGGGGTAATATAATAGCATGGAACAATCAAAAATTATAGATATGTTGGAGACGTATCAAGCATCCCCAAGCTTAATTCCTGCTCGCCCTCGAGTAGGTAAATGATAAAAAGAGAATTTTTGATGTGGAATGCTACCTAGCATAATTCATAATGTAATTTTATTTATTGTGGCATGAATGCTCAGATCCAAACGAATACAAAATAAAAGTTCATATTGACATAAGAAATAGTAATACTTCAAGCATACTAATCAAACTAATCATGTCTTCTCAAAATAACATGGCTAAAGAAAGTTATCCCTACAAAATCATATAGTCTGGCTATGCTCTATCTTCATCACACATAGTATTTAATCATGCACAACCCCGATGACAAGCCAAGCAATTGTTTCATACTTTAATAATCTCAAACTTTTTCAACTTTCACGCAATACATGAGCGTGATCCATGGACATAGCACTATATGTGGAATAGAATGGTGGTTGTGGAGAAGATAAAAAGGAGAAGATAGTCTCACATCAACTAGCCGTATCAACGGGCTATGGAGATGCCCATTAATAGATATCAATGTGAGTGAGTAGGGATTGCCATGCAACGGATGCACTAGAGCTATAAATATATGAAAGCTCAATAAAAGAAACTAAGTGGGGTGCATCCAACTTGCTTGCTCACGAAGACCTAGGGCACTTTGAGGAAGCCCATCATTGGAATATACAAGCCAAGTTCTATAATGAAAAATTCCCACTAGTATATGAAAGTGACAACATATGAGACTCTCTAACATGAAGATCATGGTGCTATTTTGAAGCACAAGTGTGCAAAAAGAGATAGTAGCATTGTCCCTTCTCTCTTTTTATCTCATTTTATATATTTTTTTCTTTTTTTTCTTTGGCCTTTTTTTTCTTTTTGGCCTTTCTCTCTTTTTTTCTTTTTTTCTTTTTCTAAAGTCCAAAGTCTCATCCCGAATTGTGGGGGAATCATAGTCTTCATCATCCTTTCCTCACTAAGACAATGCTCTAATAATGAAGATCATCACACTTTTATGGATTTACAACTCAAAGCTAGAACAAGATATGACTCTATATGAATGCCTCCGGCGGTGTACCAGGATATGCAATGAATCAAGAGCGACATGTATGAAAATTATGAAGGTGGCCTTGCCACAAATACGATGTCAACTACATGATCATGCAAAAAGCAATATGACAAAAGTAATGTGTGTCATATGAACGGAACGGTGGAAATTTGCATGGCAATATATCTCGGAATGGCTATGGAAATGCCATAATAGGTGGGTATGGTGGCTGTTTTTGAGGAATGTAAATGGTGGGTAAATGGTACCGACGAAAGTTGCGCGATACAAGAGAGGCTAGCAATGGTGGAAGGGTGAAAGAGTGCGTATAATCCATGGACTCAACATTAATCAAAAGAACTCATATACTTGTTGCAAAAATTTAGAAGTCATCAAAAACCAAAGCACTACGTGCATGCTCCTAGGGGGATAGATTGGTAGGAAAAGACCATCGCTCGTCCCCGACCGCCACTCATAAGGAAGACAATCAATAAATAAAATTGTGCTCCAACTTCATCACAAAGCGGTTCACCATACGTGCATGCTACGGGAATCACAAACTTCAACACAAGCATTCTTTAAATTCATAATCACCCAACTAGCATGACTTTAATATCACTACCTCCATATCTCAAAACAATTATCAAGCATCAAATTGATCATAGCATCCAATTCACTTTCTATGATAGTTTTTATTATACCCAACTTGGATGCTCATCATTCTAGGACCAACTTTATGATCATAGCAAATACCATGCTGTTCTAAAAGACTCTGAAAATAATATAAGTGAAGCATGAGAGACTAGCAATTTCTTCAAAATTAAGACACCACCGTGCTCTAAAAGATATAAGTGAAGCACTAGAGCAAAAACTATCAAGCTCAAAAGATATAAGTGAAGCACATAGAGTATTCTAGCAAATTCTAATCAAATAGGCTTCTCCCAAAAGGTGTGTACAGCAAGGATGATTATGGTAAATTAAAAATCAAAGACTAATATAATACACGACGCTCCAAGCAAAACACATATCATGTGGCGAATAAAAATATAGCTCCAAGTAAAGTTACCAATGAACGAAGATGAAAGAGGGGGATGCCTTCCCGGGGCATCCCCAAGCTTAGGCTTTTGGCTATTCTTGAATATCTTGGGGTTCCTTGGGCATCCCCAAGCTTAGGCTTTTGGCTATTCTTGAATATCTTGGGGTGCCTTGGGCATCCCCAAGCTTAGGCTCTTGCCACTCCTTATTCCATAGTCCATAAAGGCTTTACCCAAAACTTGAAAACTTCACAACACAAAACTCAACAGGAAATCTTATAAGCTCCGTTAGTGAAAGAAAAAAATCACCACATAAGGTACTGAAATGAACTCATTCTTTATTTATTTTGGTGTTAAACCTACTGTATTCCAACTTCTTTATGGTTTATAAACTAATTTACTAGCCATAGATGCATTGAAATAAGCAAACAACACACGAAAAACAGAATCTGTCAAAAACAGAACAGTCTGTAGCAATCTGTAACTAACACAAACTTATGGAACTCTAAAAATCTTACCAAAATAGGAAGTCCTGGACAATTTGTTTATTGAACATCAGAAAAAAGAATCAACACAAAATCACGTTCCTGTGATTTAACAAAATTATATTCGTGCGTGAAAAGTTTCTGTTTTTCAGCAGAATCAAATCAACTATCATCGTAGGTTATCCTATAGGTTCTACTTGGCACAAACACTAAGCAAAAGATAAAAACACATCTAAACAGAAGGTAGATGCAAGATTTATTAAATAACAGCAAGGAAAAATATTGGGTTGTCTCCCAACAAGCGCTTTTCTTTATAGCCTTTTTAGCTAGGCATTGAGATTTCAATGATGCTCACATGAAAGACAAGAATTGAAGCACAAAGAAAGCATCATAAAACACGTGACAAACATATCTGAGTCTAACATACTTCCTATGCATAGGCATATTATAAGCGAACAAATTTGCAAGGCAAGCAAAAACTAGTATACGGAAGGAATAAGAGAGAGATGATAGCAATCTCAACATGACGAGAGGTAATTTAATAAGATAAAAATTTCTACGACCATATTTTTCTCTCTCATAGTAATTACGTATAGGATCATAGGCAAATTCAACAAAATAGCTATCACAAAACATATTCTCAACATGATCCACATGCATGCAAAGTTGAGACTCTTCCAAGATAGTGGGATTAACATTAACTAAAGTCATGACCTTTCCGAACCCACTTTTATCAAAAATATCATAAGATTGAACATACTCCAAATATGTGGGATCTAAAGTTGACACTCTTCCAAACCCACTTTCAATATTACTACAAACATTATTATCAATCTCATATTCATCATGGGGCTTAAATAAATTTTCAAGGTTATAAGAAGAATCACCCCAATCATGATCATTGAAACAAGTAGTAGACATAGCAAAACTAGCATCCCCAAGCTTAGGGTTTTGCAAATTATTAGCACAATTGACATCAAGAGAATTTATAGGAAAATCATTGCAATCATGCTTTTTATTCAAAGATCTATCATGAATCACTTCATAAAGTTCTTCATCACAATTTTCAGATTCACGAATTTCAAGCAAAACTTCATAAAGATAATCTAGTGCACAAAACTCACTAGCAATTGGTTCATCAAAATTGGATCTCTTAAAAAGATTAGCAAGCGGATGAGGATCCATAGATCTTAGGTTCTCTGTTTAGCAATAAATAAGCATCTAATCCAACCAAACGAGCAAGCAAAAAGGGCAAGCAAAAGAGAGGAGGAGATTGAGAAAGAGAGGGCGAATAAAACGGCAAGGGTGAAGTGGGGGAGAGGAAAACGAGAGGCAAATGGCAAATAATCTAAATGCGAGGGAGATGGGTTTGTGATGGGTACTTGGTATGTCTTGACTTGAGCGAAGACCTCCCCGGCAACGGCGCAAGAAATCCTTCTTGCTACGTCTTGAGCTTGCGTTGGTTTTCCTCGAAGAGGAGAGGGTGATGCAGCAAAGTGTATCGTAAGTATTTCCCTCAGTTTTGAGAACCAAGGTATCGATCCAGTAGAAGGCTCCTCAAAAGTCCCACGCACCTACACAAACAAATTGAGAACTCGCAACCAACGCAATAAAGGGGTCGTCAATCCCTTCACGTCCACTTGCGAAAGTGAGATCTAATAGAGATAGTATGATAAGATAAATATATTTTTGGTATTTTATGATATAGATGCAAAAAGTAAAGATGCAAATAAAAGTAGATTGAAAGCAAATATGATAAGAGATAGACCCGAGGGCCATAGGTTTCACTAGAGGCTTCTCTCAAGATAGCATAAGTATTACGGTGGGTGAACAAATTACTGTCGAGCAATTGATAGAAAAGCGCATAGTTATGAGATTATCTAGGCATGATCATGTATATAGGCATCACGTCCATAACAAGTAGACCGACTCCTACCTGCATCTACTACTATTACTCCACACATCGACCGACTCCTGCCTGCATCTAGAGTATTAAGTTCATAAGAACAGAGTAACGCATTAAGCAAGATGACATGATGTAGAGGGATAAACACATGCAATATGATATAAACCCCATCCTCGATGGCAACAATACAATACATGTCTTGCAACCCTTTCTGTCATTGGGTAAGAACACCGCAAGATTGAACCCAAAGCTAAACACTTCTCCCATGGCAAGAAGAACTAATCTAGTAGGCCAAACCAAACTGATAATTCAAAGAGACTTGCAAAGATAACTCAATCATACATAAAAGAATTCAGAGAAGATTCAAATATTATTCATAGATAAACTTGATCATAAACCCACAATTCATCGGATCTCGACAAACACACCGCAAAAAGAGTTTACATCGAATAGATCTCCACAAGAGAGGGGGAGAACATTGTATTGAGATCCAAAAAGAGAGAAGAAGCCATCTAGCTAATAACTATGGACCCGTAGGTCTGTGGTAAACTACTCACAACTCATCGGAGGGGCAAGGATGTTGATGTAGAGGCCCTCCGTGGTGGATTCCCCCTCCGACAGAGTGCCGGCGAAGGCTCCAAGATGGGATCTCGCGGATACAGAATGTTACGGCGGTGGAAATTGTGTTTCATGGTGCTCCTGGATGTTTTCGGTGTATGTAGGTATATATAGGAGGAAGAAGTACGTTGGTGGCCGCCCGAGGGTCCCACGAGACAGGGGGGCGCGCCCTACAGGGGGGCGCGGCCTCCTATCTCGTGGGGCCCTCGGGAGCTTCTTGACTTGCACTCCAAGCTCTCCGGATCAGATTCGTTCCAAAAATCACACTCCCGAAGGTTTCATTCTGTTTGGACTCCGTTTGATATTCCTTTTCTTCGAAATACTGAAATAGGCAAAAAAACAGCAATATGGGCTGGGCCTCCGGTTAGTAGGTTAGTCCCAAAAATGATATAAATGTGTAAAATAAAGCCCATAGACATCCAAAAGGGGTAATATAATAGCATGGAACAATCAAAAATTATAGATACGTTGGAGACGTATCAGAGAGCTAGAAAGCTTTTCATGACTTTCTTCCAATTTCCCATACTTGCTAGATAGCAACTCAAGTTGAGCCCTTAGCTCAACATTCTCATTTAAAATGGATGCTACACAAGAAATAGAGTTAGTAGCACAAGCACCATCATGAACAACAAGAGAAGGCAACTTGGCAAGCTCTTTTAAATAAGAAGCTTCAAGTTGAGCATGAGGCTCGGTGAGTTTGATGAGCTCACCCTTTATGACCCTTGAGCCATTTTCGAGGTGCTCAAAATCCTCAAGGAATCCAGCATGAGCAACTTCAAGCTTACCTTTTTTAGTTTCAAAAACATTGGCCACCTCAAGAGCTCTATCATTATATTCCTTCACTCTAGATAATTCTAGAGCAAAAGTCTCCTCAAGAGATTCCTTGGTGGTTTGTTCAAGTTTAAGAGCTTGAGAGAGGTCTGCAATCTCATTAGCGTAATCACGCTCATGACCTTCCATTTTATCAATGGTGACCTCATGCTCCTCAAGACGGGATTCCCACTCATCAATATATTTCTTGCTCTTAATAGCAATCGACATGATTTCCATGAAGTTGGAACGAGCAATTTTATTCTTAAGAAGAGCTTTAAAAATCATTTCCCCCTTAATTTTTAAGGAGGCAACATCATCATTCTCTTCATCATAATCGACATCATCATCACTCTTGCCATCAACAATATCGTCACAAGATATATTGGGATTCAAAGTGGGAGATACCTTTGAAGCCTTGGCCATAAGGCAAAAAGCTATAGATGATGATGTAGGATCCCTTGAGGCATCGTTAAACACCACATCTTGTTCCATGGAGTGTTGGGTTTCCTCTACATTGTTAGCACAACAATTCGAGGAAATAGATGCATTTTTATCATGGCAAGAAGACATAGCAAGCATATCATCATGAGATTTAGTCAAGAAATTTCTACATGATATGCAAAGACTATCAACACAAGCATGTGAAACATTTGGAGTGCTCGAAGTGTTAAAGCCCAAAGAAGGATCATTGCAATAATATAGTGATGAAGGATCATCCACAATAAGCATACTATCATCATTGCAATGACCAACACTACTCACCATATGATTACCTTGTGGAAAACCACATGTAGGTGAAGTAGAAGAAGTTGAGAAGACTATACGACCGGAGGTGGAGGGAGAACAATCATCCCCACAAATCTTGGACACACCATATTTATCTTGAAGCTTTGTCCACAACTCATGAGCATCCCGGAACGGCATGAGTTCAAATATAACTACATTGCTCAAAGCATCAAAAAGCACATTAAAAGCTTGAGCATTGAGATAAGAGTTTTTCTCATCCTCTAAAGATAATCTTTGGGGATCCTTTGGAGGAGAAAAACCCATATCTACAATTAGCTCTAAATTTGGGTCCATGACCCTAAAGAGATTAAGCATGCGAATTACCCAAACATCAAAATTTGTGCCATCGAAACTAAAGAGTGTCAGAGAATCCTAATCCCCTAGTCGACATCTTTACTCTCTAGGCGGTAAAGCCAAATAAAGAGAAACGAGGCTCTAATACCAATTGAAAGATCGTGGATGTCGCCTAGAGGGGGGGAGTGAATAGGCGCTTTAAAATAATTATGATTTAGGCTTGAACAAATGCGGAATAAACCTAGTGGTTAATTTGCCAAGCACAAAACCTACAACAACTATGCTCAACTATGTGCACCAACAACTTAAGCTAAGCAAGATAAACTACTAGGTGAAAGCAAGATATATGACAAGAAACAATATGGCTATCACAAAGTAAAGTGCATAAGTAAAGAGCTCGGGTAAGAGATAACCGAGGCACGCGGAGACGACGATGTATCCCGAAGTTCACACCCTTGCAGATGCTAATCTCCGTTTGGAGCGGTGTGGAGGCACAATGCTCCCCAAGAAGCCACTAGGGCCACCATAATCTCCTCACGCCCTCGCACAATGCAAGATGTCGTGATTCCACTAAGGGACCCTTGAGGGCGGTCACCGAACCCGTACAAATGGCAACCCTTGGGGGTGGTCACCTAACCCGTACACTTTGGCAACCCTTGGGGGCGGTCACCGGTACCCGTCAAATTGCTCGGGGCAATCTCCACAACCTAATTGGAGACCCCGACACTTGCCCGGAGCTTTACACCACAATGATTGAGCTCCTAACAACACCAACCGTCTAGGGCGCCAAGTCACCCAAGAGGAACAAGCTCTAGGGTGCCCAAATACCCAAGAGTAACAAGCTCAAGGGTACCAAGCACCCAAGAGTAACAAGCTCAAGGGTACCAAGCACCCAAGAGTAATAAGCTTCTCAACTTGTAAATTCCACGTATCACGTGGAGAACTCAAACCGATGCACCAAATGCAATGGCAAGGGCACACGGAGTGCCCAAGTCCTTATCTCTCAAATCCCACCGAAGCAACTAATGCTAGGGAGGAAGATGAGAGGAAGAACAAGAAGGAGAACACCAAGAACTCCAAGATCTAGATCCAAGGGGTTCCCCCCACATAGATGAGAAAGTGATTGGTGGATATGTGGTTCTAGATCTCCTCTCTCTTTTCCCTCAAAAACTAGCAAGAATCCATGGAGGGATTGAGAGTTAGCAAGCTCGAAGAAGGTCAACAATGGGGGAAGAACACGAGCTCAAGAGATAAGGACCATTGGGGAAGAAGACCCCCTTTTATAGGTGAGGAAAAAATCCAACCGTTATCCTCACAGCTCGCACAGAGCGGTACTACCGCTCCAAGGAGCAGTACTACCGCTAGGGCGGAAGAAGCCCTTTGAAAAACAATAGCAAGGAGGCAAAAGGCCAGTAGAACCGCCGGAGCGGTACTACCGCTCGTCCTCACGGTACTACCGCTAGGGATCGCGGTACTACCGCAAAGGGTAGCGGTACTACTGCTTGCGAGCGGTACTAAAAAAATACATCCGTGCCTACCACCGCAGGACTTGGGACGAGTTTTTGGTCCGAAGCGGTACTACCGCTGTAGGAGCCGCGGTAGTACCGCTCTGGAGCGGTAGTAAAAAATTACATCCGCTCCAATTTGTGGTAGTACCGCTACAGCCTTTTCAGAACACCAAAACTGCCACAATTTTTGCAAACGGACTCCAAATTCGATGAAACCAAGTTTGTTGGGAATCTAACGACATGGGCTAACACAATATTGATATAAATATCAAGAATAAGCAAATGAGAAAAGTCCCATAAGAAAATGGTGAGAACCCTTCCTTGGATAAGACCGGTAAAACCTCCAACACCGAAAACATCATAGAAGACGCATGCGAACTCCGTTTTCGATGAAATCAAGCTTGTCATCAAGATGACCATAAGCTCTAAGAATCACAAAGAGAACCAAACAAGAACCAAGAAACATGCTGCAAGGATGCAATGGTTTGAGCTCTCTACTAACGATACGATCAAGCTACTAACTTGAGAGCCCCCCTTGATAGTACGGCAAACGATCCTATAACCCGATCTCCCAACTACCACCACGAGACAGGTAAAATAGAAAACCTATCAAGGGCAAACCTTTTCCTTGCACATGTTCCACTTGAGCTAGATGATGACGATATCTTGACTCCCTCAAGTTGGACCACCTTTCTTGATTGCGTTGGCTCGATGAAGACTAGATGATTGCTCCCCCATAGTCCACTATGGGTGATCCACTCTTCGGCACATCTTACAAGTCCATTGACACCACAATGGATGGCAAGATTCAAGCACTTGATCTCTTCGTGATGCTCCACTTGAACTTGCACACGGCAATCTTGATGACGATCACCACTTGATGTCATCCTTTTCATGGGTTGTATGATATCTTCCTCTTGACGCAAGCCCATGGACACGCTCCTAACCCCACATAGAACTCTCACATAGACCATGGGTTAGTACACAAAGTGCAATGGACAATGCTTACCATACCATGGGATCACTTGATCCCTCTCGTTAATCAAATGACAACTCATGTCTATGGTTAGGAAACTTAACCATCTTTGATTAACGAGCTAGTCAAGTAGAGGCATACTAGTGACACTATGTTTGTCTATGTATTCACACATGTATTATGTTTCCGGTTAATACAATTCTAGCATGAATAATAAACATTTATCATGATATGAGGAAACAAATAATAACTTTATTATTGCCTCTAGGGCATATTTCCTTCAGGTAGCGCCACCATGAGACCTCGACTGAGAAAATACGACTATTTCCATGAGGAGTCAAGTCCATCGCATTTCTGCAAGGCCATCCTAGCACCTAAACTAGAGTGCTTACATTGGTGCTTTAAAGGGAACAAGGATGAACCCAACCATCTGGACAAGATCTTCGATAGGCCATGCCAGATCCATAGCCCCACGGATAAACTTGCAAACCATACAAATCGGAACTGTTGGGTCTTCAAGTAGGCCGGAAAAATGGCAACGAAGGGTCAAAATAAAGGCCAGCCTCACATCAAAGATGTGGATGAACCTCGGCGGCCGAAAAATGGAGGACAGAAACAATTCCCTCCCGACGTAAAGGACATGAACATGATTTATGTCACCCACATCCCTAAATGGGAGCAGAAACAAGCACTTCGGGACGTTTACGCCTTGGAGCCTGTCGCCCCGAAATACAATCCATGGTCGGCTTATCCAATCACGTTCGACCAGATGACCATGTGATAGAGGCTAAGGTGTCCCGATGTTTCGATGAGATAGATATCATTTTCTGTGGGAGTCGACTTTGACGATCCGACTACGAACGTGCGAAGACGTCGCGCCTTAGCAATCGCTAAACCAACTTCTGAGGGGTTATTAACCAAGCCGGAGCATGATCAACCTAACCACGAGGGTCTATTTCCTGCGAGCAAACGAAGAACAAGCAAGAAACTAAGATTGCAATCTGGATCTGGCGAATATAAGATGAAAGCTTTATTGATCAAGATGGGGTTCTGTGACGTCTAGGTCTAATTGTTGAACACAAATGAAGTACACAAAGTTGCAGCTATGGTGAACTTCTAATCTAAACAAAACCCAAAGTCTAAACGGTGCCCTAAGGGCTGTATATATGGAGGAAGAGGGGGGAATTTCGTGGCCCTTGGAGGACGGGTCCGAAACCAACCATATCGCTTGTTACCCCACACATACGGACTCTAAAAATAGCCTATACTCAAGTATTTCAAAATTACATGGGCCTGGCCCAATA
The DNA here is from genome assembly GCF_002162155.2 of Triticum dicoccoides. Taxonomy (NCBI): domain Eukaryota; kingdom Viridiplantae; phylum Streptophyta; class Magnoliopsida; order Poales; family Poaceae; genus Triticum; species Triticum dicoccoides. Next base: position 228,057,774 of record NC_041381.1, on the reverse strand, counting down.
ATAAGGCGACACAGCACCTATAATAGCCTCTGGACAAAATTTAGGAAGTGTCATCTTGTATATTTCGTCCAAGCCTTCATGCACTCATTATGGTGGCTTCAAAGTCCTGAAATCATCACTTGAAACTTCATTCTTGTTCCTCTTGTGCATGCCATCATCTCCATGCTTGAACTTGCTCCAAGGTTCATATTTATTGTCCAAGATAGGCCCTTCATTTGTAAGAGAAACAAATGTATCCAATTTAGGCAGCATCATATTCTCATGAACATTAGAATCTTTACCAAGAAACGGAAGTACTTGGAAATTCAATTGGCGTGCGCGAGCTCTAGTAATTGGTCTAGTATGTATAGCAGCAGGGGTTGTGGGTGTAATAATGATATTGATGTCCTCATCATCCTCCCCTTCTTGAATAAGGATTCAAATCCGCAATGTTAAAAGTGGGACTAACCCCAAAATCTATAGGCAGCTCAAGTTTATATGCGTTATCATTCATTTTCTCTAACACCTTAAAAGGACAATCAGCACGTGGCATTAGCTTTGATTTGCGCAAATTAGGAAATCTATCCTTATGCAAATGTAACCAAACAAGATCTCCAGGTGCAAACACAACATGTTTTCTACCTTTATCTTCAACAATTTTATATTTAGCATTCATATGCTCAATGTTTTCCTTAGTTAACTCATGCATTTTTAAGATCAATTCAGCACATTGTTTAGCATCAAAATTAACCTTCTCCGAAGAGGGAAGAGGCAACAAATTAATAGGTGCACGAGGTGAAGGAAATATGCCCTAGAGGCAATAATAAAGTTATTATTTATTTCCTTATATCATGATAAATGTTTATTATTCATGCTAGAATTGTATTAACCGGAAACATGATACATGTGTGAATACATAGACAAACATATGGTCACTAGTATGCCTCTACTTGACTAGCTCATTAATCAAAGATGGTTATGTTTCCTAACCATAGACATGTGTTGTCATTTGATTAACGGGATCACATCATTAGGAGAATGATGTGATTGACATGACCCATCCCGTTAGCTTAGCACTTGATCGTTTAGTATTCTGCTATTGCTTTCTTCATGACTTATACATGTTCCTGTAACTATGAGAATTATGCAACTCCCGTTTACCGGAGGAACACTTTGGGTACTACCAAACGTCACAACATAACTGGGTGATTATAAAGGAGTACTACAGGTGTCTCCGAAGGTACATGTTGAGTTGGCGTATTTCGAGATTAGGTTTTGTCACTCCGATTGTCGGAGAGGTATCTCTGGGCCCTCTCGGTAATACTCATCACTTAAGCCTTGCAAGCATTATAACTAATAAGTTAGTTATGAGATGACGTATTACAGAACGAGTAAAGAGACTTGCCGGTAACGAGATTGAACTAGGTATTGGATACCGACGATCAAATCTCGGGCAAGTAACATACCAATGACAAAGGGAACAACGTATGTTGTTATGCGGTTTGACCGATAAAGATCTTCGTAGAATATGTAGGAACCAATATGGGCATCTAGGTCCCGCTATTGGTTATTGACCAAGAATGGTTTTAGGTCATGTCTACATAGTTCTCGAACCCGTAGGGTCCGCACGCTTAACGTTTCGATGACAGTTTTATTATGAGTTTATAAGTTTTGATGTACTGAAGTTTGTTCGGAGTCCCGGATGTGATCACGGACATGACGAGGAGTCTTGGAATGGTCGAGACATAAAGATTGATATATTGGAAGCCTATGTTTGGACATCAGAATGGTTCCGGGTGAAATCGGCATTTTTACCGGAGTACCGGGAGGTTACCGGAACCCCCCGGGGGGTTGATGGGCCTACATGGGCCACGAGGGAGAAGAGGGAAGGAGCCAAAAGGGGGCCGCGCGCCCCTCCCCCTCCTAGTCCGAATAGGACAAGGGAAGGGGGGCGGCGCCCCCCCTTTCCTTCCCCTCTTCCTCCTCTTTCCCCCCTTCTCCTACTCCTACTTGGAAAGAGGGAGTCCTACTCCCGATGGGAGTAGGACTCCCCCCCTTGGCGCTCCCTCTAGGCCGGCCGCCTCCTCCCCCCTGGCTCCTTTATATACGGGGGCGGGGGGCACCCCAAAGACACACAAGTTGATCTACGGATCGTTCCTTAGCCGTGTGCGGTGCCCCCTTCCACCATATTCCACCTCGGTCATATCGTCGCGGAGTTTAGGCGAAGCCCTGTGCCGGTAGAACATCATCATCGTCACCACGCCGTCGTGCTGACGGAACTCATCTCCGGAGCCTTTGCTGGATCGGAGGGCCGGAGATCGTCATCGAGCTGAACGTGTGCTGAACTCGGAGGCCCCGTACGTTCGGTGCTTGGATCGGTCGGATCGTGAAGACGTACGACTATATCAACCGCGTTGTGCTAACGCTTCCGCTTACGGTCTACGAGGGTACGTGGACGAACACTCTCCCCTCTCGTTGCTATATCATCACCATGATCTTGCGTGTGCGTAGGAAATTTTTTTGAAATTACTACGCTCCCCAACAGTGGCATCCGAGCCTAGGTTTTATGCGTTGATGTTATATGCACGAGTAGAACACAAGTGAGTTGTGGGCGATACAAGTCATACTGCTTACCAGCATGTCATACTTTGGTTCGGCGGTATTGTGAGATGAAGCGGCCCGGACCGACATTACGCGTACGCTTACGCGAGACTGGTTTCACCGTTACGAGCACTCGTGCTTAAAGGTGACTGGCGGGTGTCTGTCTCTCTCACTTTAGCTGAATCGAGTGTGGCTATGCCCGGTCCTTGCGAAGGTTAAAACAGCACCAACTTGACGAACTATCGTTGTGGTTTTTGATGCGTAGGTAAGAACGATTCTTGCTAAGCCCGTAGCAGCCACGTAAAATTTGCAACAACAAAGTAGAGGACGTCTAACTTGTTTTTGCAGGGCATGTTGTGATGTGATATGGTTAAGACGTGATGCTATATTTTATTGTATGAGATGATCATGTTTTGTAACCGAAGTTATCGGCAACTGGCAGGAGCCATATGGTTGTCGCTTTATTGTATGAAATGCAAACGCCCTGTAATTGCTTTACTTTATCACTAAGCGGTAGCGATAGTCGTAGAAGCAATAGATGGCGTAACGACAACGATGCTACGATGGAGATCAAGGTGTCGCGCCGGTGACGATGGTGATCATGACGGTGCTTCGAATATGGAGATCACAAGCACAAGATAATGATGGCCATATCATATCACTTATATTGATTGCATGTGATGTTTATCCTTTATGCATCTTATCTTTCTTTGATTGACGGTAGCATTTTAAGATGATCTCTCACTAATTATCAAGAAGTGTTCTCCTTGAGTATGCACCGTTGTGAAAGTTCTTCGTGCTGAGACACCACGTGATGATCGGGTGTGATAGGCTCTACGTTCAAATACAACGGGTGCAGAACAGTTGCACACGCGGAATACTCAGGTTATACTTGACGAGCCTAGCATATACAGATATGGCCTCGTAACACGGAGACCGAAAGGTCGAGCGTGAATCATATAGTAGATATGATCAACATAGCGATGTTCACCATTGAAACTACTCCATCTCACGTGATGATCGGACATGGTTTGGTTGATTTGGATCACGTGATCACTTAGATGACTAGAGAGATGTCTGTCTAAGTGGGAGTTCTTAAGTAATATGATTAATTGAACTTAAATTTATCATGAACTTAGTACCTGATAGTATCGTGCTTGTCTATGTTTGTTTGTAGATAGATGGCTCGTGCTGTTGTTCCGTTGAATTTTAATGCGTTCCTTGAGAAAGCAAAGTTGAAAGATGATGGTAGCAATTACACGGCCTGGGTCCGTAACCTGAGGATTATCCTCATTGCTGCACAGAAAAGTTACGTCCTGGAAGCACCGCTGGGTGCCAGGCCTGCTGCTGATGCAACTGACGACGTTAAGAACGACTGGCAGAGCAAAGCTGATGACTACTCTATAGTTCAGTGTGCCATGCTTTACGGCTTAGAACCGGGCCTTCAACGACGTTTTGAACGTCATGGAGCATATGAGATGTTCAAGGAGTTGAAGTTAATATTTCAAGCAAATGCCCGAATTGAGAGATATGAAGTCTCCAATAAGTTCTATAGCTGCAAGATGGAGGAGAATAGTTCTGTCAGTGAACACATACTCAAAATGTCTGGGTATAATAATCACTTGATTCAACTGGGAGTTAATCTTCCTGATGATAGTGTCATTGACAGAATTCTCCAATCACTGCCACCAAGCTACAAGAGCTTCGTAATGAACTATAATATGCAAGGGATGAACAAGACTATTCCCGAGCTCTTCGCGATGCTGAAAGCCGTGGAGGTAGAAATCAAGAAGGAGCCTCAAGTGTTGATGGTTAACAAAACCACTAGTTTCAAGAAGAAGGGCAAAGGGAAGAAGAAGGGGAACTTCAAAAAGAACGGCAAGCAAGTTGCTGCTCAAAAGAAGAAACCCAAGTCTGGACCTAAGCCTGAAACTGAGTGCTTCTACTGCAAGCAGACTGGACACTGGAAGCGGAACTGCCCCAAGTATTTGGCGGATAAGAAGGATGGCAAAGTGAACAAAGGTATATATGATATACATGTTATTGATGTGTACCTTACTAATGCTCGCAGTAGCACCTGGGTATTTGATACTGGTTCTGTTGCTAATATTTGCAACTCGAAACAGGGACTACGGATTAAGCAAAGATTAGCTAAGGACGAGGTGACGATGCGCGTGGGAAATGGTTCCAAAGTCGATGTGATCGCGGTCGGCACGCTACCTCTACATCTACCATCGGGATTAGTATTAGACCTAAATAATTGTTATTTGGTGCCAGCGTTGAGCATGAACATTATATCTGGATCTTGTTTGATGCGAGACGGTTATTCATTTAAATCAGAGAATAATGGTTGTTCTATTTATATGAGTAATATCTTTTATGGTCATGCACCCTTGAAGAGTGGTCTATTTTTATTGAATCTCGATAGTAGTGATACACATATTCATAGTGTTGAAACCAAAAGATGCAGAGTTGATAATGATAGTGCAACTTATTTGTGGCACTGCCGTTTAGGTCATATCGGTGTAAAACGCATGAAGAAACTCCATACTGATGGGCTTGGAATCACTTGATTATGAATCACTTGGTACTTGCGAACCGTGCCTTATGGGCAAGATGACTAAAACGCCGTTCTCCGGTACTATGGAGAGAGCAACAGATTCGTTGGAGATCATACATACAGATGTATGTGGTCCAATGAATGTTGAGGCTCGTGGTGGATATCGTTATTTTCTCACCTTCACAGATGATTTAAGCAGATATGGGTATATCTACTTAATGAAACACAAGTCTGAAACATCTGAAAAGTTCAAAGAATTTCAGAGTGAAGTGGAAAATCATCATAACAAGAAAATAAAGTTTCTACGATCTGATCGTGGAGGAGAATATTTGAGTTACGAGTTTGGTCTACACTTGAAACAATGCGGGATAGTCTCGCAACTCACGCCACCTGGAACACCACAAAGAAATGGTGTGTCCGAACATTGTAATCGTACGTTACTTGATATGGTGCGATCTATGATGTCTCTTACTGATTTACGGCTATCGTTTTGGGGTTATGCTTTAGAGACGGCCGCATTCACGTTAAATAGGGCACCACCAAAATCCGTTGAGACGACACCTTATGAACTGTGGTTTGGCAAGAAACCAAAGTTGTCATTTCTTAAAGTTTGGGGCTGCGATGCTTATGTGAAGAAACTTCAACCAGATAAGCTCGAACCCAAATCGGAGAAATGTGTCTTCATAGGATACCCAAAGGAGACTATTCGGTACACCTTCTATCACAGATCTGAGGGCAAGATTTTCGTTGCTAAATTCGGATCCTTTCTAGAGAAGGAGTTTCTCTCGAAAGAAGTGAGTGGGAGGAAAGTAGAACTTGACGAGATAACTGTATCTACTCCCTTATTGGAAAGTAGTTCATCACAAGAACCGGTTCCTGTGACAACTACACCAATCAGTGAGGAAGCTAGTGATATTGATCATGAAACTTCAGATCAAGTTTCTACAGAACCTCGTAGGTCTACCAGAGTAAGATCCGCACCAGAGTGGTACGGTAATCCTATTCTGGAAGTCATGTTACTTGACCATGATGAACCTACGAACTATGAGGAAGCGATGATGAGCCCAGATTCCGCAAAATGGCTAGAGGCCATGAAATCTGAGATGGGATCCATGTATGAAAACAAAGTATGGACTTTGGTTGACTTGCCCGATGATCGGCAAGCTATTGAGAATAAATGGATTTTTAAGAAGAAGACTGACGCTGATGGTAATGTAACTGTCTATAAAGCTCAACTTGTTGCGAAAGGTTTTCGACAAGTTCAAGGGGTTGACTACGATGAGACTTTCTCACCCGTAGCGATGCTTAAGTCTGTCCGAATCATGTTAGCTATTGCTGCATTTCATGATTATGAAATTTGGCAAATGGATGTCAAGACTGCATTCTAGAATGGATTTCTAGAAGAAGAGTTGTATATGATGCAGCCGGAAGGTTTTGTTGATCCAAAAGGTGTTAACAAAGTGTGCAAGCTCCAGCGTTCCATTTATGGACTGGTGCAAGCATCTCGGAGTTGGAATAAACGCTTTGATAGTGTGATCAAAGCATATGGTTTTATACAGACTTTTGGAGAAGCCTGTATTTACAAGAAAGTGAGTGGGAGCTCTGTAGCATTTCTAGTTTTATATGTAGATGACATATTGTTAATTGGAAATGATATAGAATTTCTGGATAGCATAAAGGGATACTTGAATAAAAGTTTTTCAATGAAAGACCTCGGTGAAGCTGCTTATATATTAGGCATCAAGATCTATAGAGATAGATCAAGACGCTTAATAGGACTTTCACAGAGCACATACCTTGACAAAATTTTGAAAAAGTTCAAAATGGATCAGGCAAAGAAAGGATTCTTGCCTGTACTACAGGGTGTGAAGTTGAGTCAAACTCAATGCCCGACCACAGCAGAAGATAGAGATAAAATGAAAGATGTTCCCTATGCTTCAGCCATAGGCTCTATCATGTATGCAATGTTGTGTACCAGACCTGACGTATGCTTAGCAATAAGCTTGGCAGGAAGGTACCAAAGTAATCCAGGAGTGGATCACTGGACAGCGGTCAAGAACATCCTGAAATACCTGAAAAGGACTAAGGATATGTTTCTCGTATATGGAGGTGACAAAGAGCTAGTCGTAAAAGGTTACGTCGATGCAAGCTTTGACACTGATCCGGACGATTCTAAATCGCAAACCGGATACGTGTTTATATTAAACGGTGGAGCTGTAAGTTGGTGCAGTTCTAAACAAAGCGTCGTGGCTGGATCTACATGTGAAGCGGAGTACATAGCTGCTTCTGAAGCAGCGAATGAAGGAGTCTGGATGAAGGAGTTCATTTCCGATCTAGGTGTCATACCTAGTGCATTGGGACCAATGAAGATCTTCTGTGACAATACTGGTGCAATTGCCTTGGCAAAGGAATCCAGATTTCACAAGAGGACCAAGCACATCAAGAGACGCTTCAATTCCATTCGGGCCCAAGTCCAAGTGGGAGACATAGAGATTTGCAAGATACATACGGATCTGAATGTTGCAGACCCGTTGACTAAGCCTCTCTCACGAGCAAAACATGATCAGCACCAAGACTCCATGGGTGTTAGAATCATTACTATGTAATCTAGATTATTGACTCTAGTGCAAGTGGGAGACTGAAGGAAATATGCCCTAGAGGCAATAATAAAGTTATTATTTATTTCCTTATATCATGATAAATGTTTATTATTCATGCTAGAATTGTATTAACCGGAAACATGATACATGTGTGAATACATAGACAAACATATGGTCACTAGTATGCCTCTACTTGACTAGCTCATTAATCAAAGATGGTTATGTTTCCTAACCATAGACATGTGTTGTCATTTGATTAATGGGATCACATCATTAGGAGAATGATGTGATTGACATGACCCATCCCGTTAGCTTAGCACTTGATCGTTTAGTATTCTGCTATTGCTTTCTTCATGACTTATACATGTTCCTGTAACTATGAGAATTATGCAACTCCCGTTTACCGGAGGAACACTTTGGGTACTACCAAACGTCACAACATAACTGGGTGATTATAAAGGAGTACTATAGGTGTCTCCGAAGGTACATGTTGAGTTGGCGTATTTCGAGATTAGGTTTTGTCACTCCGATTGTCGGAGAGGTATCTCTGGGCCCTCTCGGTAATACTCATCACTTAAGCCTTGCAAGCATTATAACTAATAAGTTAGTTATGAGATGACGTATTACAGAATGAGTAAAGAGACTTGCCGGTAACGAGATTGAACTAGGTATTGGATACCGACGACCAAATCTCGGGCAAGTAACATACCGATGACAAAGGGAACAACGTATGTTGTTATGCGGTTTGACCGATAAAGATCTTTGTAGAATATGTAGGAACCAATATGGGCATCCAGGTCCCGCTATTGGTTATTGACTGAGAATGGTTTTAGGTCATGTCTACATAGTTCTCGAACCCGTAGGGTCCGCACGCTTAACATTTCGATGACAGTTTTATTATGAGTTTATAAGTTTTGATGTAACGAAGTTTGTTCAGAGTCCCGGATGTGATCACGGACATGACAAGGAGTCTCGGAATGGTCGAGACATAAAGATTGATATATTGGAAGCCTATGTTTGGACATCGGAATGGTTCCGGGTGAAATCGGCATTTTATCGGAGTACCGGGAGGTTACCGGAACCCCCCGGGGGGTTGATGGGCCTACATGGGCCACGAGGGAGAAGAGGGAAGGAGCCAGGAGGGGGCCGCGCGGCCCTCCCCCTCATAGTCCTAATAGGACAAGGGAAGGGGGGCGGCGCCCCCCCTTTCCTTCCCCTCTTCCTCCTCTTTCCCCCCTTCTCCTACTCCTACTTGGAAAGAGGGAGTCCCTTGGCGCGCCCTCTAGGCCGGCCGCCTCCTCCCCCCTGGCTCCTTTATATACGGGGGCGGGGGCACCCCAAAGACACACAAGTTGATCTACGGATCGTTCCTTAGCCGTGTGCGGTGCCCCCTTCCACCATATTCCACCTCGGTCATATCGTCGCGGAGTTTAGGCGAAGCCCTGCACCGGTAGAACATCATCATCGTCACCACGCCGTCGTGCTGACGGAACTCATCTCCGGAGCCTTTGTTGGATCGGAGGGCCGGAGATCGTCATCGAGCTGAACGTGTGCTGAACTCGGAGGCCCCGTATGTTCGGTGCTTGGATCGGTCGGATCGTGAAGACGTACGACTACATCAACCGCGTTGTGCTAACGCTTCCGCTTACGGTCTACGAGGGTACGTGGACGAACACTCTCCCCTCTCGTTGCTATATCATCACCATGATCTTGCGTGTGCGTAGGAATTTTTTTTGAAATTACTACGTTCCCCAACACGAGGTAGGAAACCATACACAATTTTAAAAGGGCACATCTTAGTAGTAGAATGCAGCAAACGGTTATAAGCAAATTTAATATGAGGCAAGCATTCTTCCCACATTTTCCTATTATTCTTCAAAACAGCCCTAAGCATAGTAGACAATGTCCTATTGACTACTTTAGTTTGTCCATCAGTTTGGGGGTGACATGTAGTACTAAAAAGCAGTTTAGTCTCCAACTTAGCCCATAAACATCTTCAAAAGTGGCTAAGAAATTTAGTATCATGATCTGAAACAATAGTATTTGGCACACCATGCAAGCGAATAATTTCACGAAAGAATAAATCAGCAACATTAGCAGCAGCATCGCTTTTATGACATGGTATAAAGTGTGCCATTTCGAAAATCTATCCACGACAACAAATATGCTATCCCTCCCCTTCTCTGTTCGAGGTAATCCTAAAATAAAATCCATAGATATATCCTCCCAAGGAACACTAGGTACAGGCAAAGGCATATATAAACCATCAGGATTGAGTCATGACTTAGCTTTTTGACATGTCGTGCAGCGAGCAACAAAACGCTCGACATCCCGTCTCATCTTTGGCCAAAATAAATTTGTAGCAAGTATATCCTCCATTTTCTTCACGCCAAAATGTCCAATTAATCCTCCTCCATGCGCCTCCTACAACAACAAAAGACAAATGGAGCTAGCTGGAATGCATAACTTATTAGCACGGAACACAAATCCATCATTAACGACGAACTTGTTCCATGTTCTTCCTTCTTTACAATTCTGCATTACATCTCTAAAATCAGCATCATGCACATATTGATCTTTGATGGTCTCCAAACCAAATATTTTAAAGTCAAATTGTGAAAGCATAGTATAACAACGAGACAATGCTTCAGCAATAACATTTCCTTTACCCTTCTTGTGTTTAATAACATAAGGAAAAGTCTCTATGAATTCAACCCATTTAGCATGTCTACAATTCAGTTTTGCTTGACTTTTAATATGTTTCAAAGATTCATGATCAGAATGTATAACAAATTCTTTAGGCCATAAATAATGTTGCCATGTTTCTAAAGTCCGAACACGAGCATATAATTCTTTATCATAAGTAGAATAGTTCAGACTAGGCCCGCTCAATTTTTCAGAAAATTATGCAACAGGTTTGCCATCTTGTAGTAACACACCTCCTAATCCAATTCCACTAGCATCATATTCAAGCTCAAAAGTCTTATTAAAATCAGGAAGTTGGAGTAAAGGATCATGTGTCAACTTATCTTTCAATACCGTGAAGGCTTCTTCCTATGTGGTACCCCAAACAAAAGGCACATCCTTCTTTGTAAGCTCATTGAGAGGGGCAGCAATGGTGCTGAAATCTCTCCCAAAACGCCTATAGAATCCAGCGAGGCCAAGAAAACTCCTCATTTGTGTGACTGTTTTGGGTTGCGGCCAACTCTCAATAGCTTCAATCTTGGCTTTATCAACTTAAATTCCCTGTGGAGTAACAACATAGGCAAGAAAAGATACTCGGTCAGTGCAAAAGGTGCACTTCCCAAGGTTATCAAACAAACATGCATCACGTAGAGCAATAAAAACAGCACGTAAATGTTCCAAATGTTCCTCCAAAGATCTGCTATAAATTAGTATATCATCAAAATAGACTACCACAAATTGTCCAATGAAAGGACGTAAGACTTCGTTCATTAATCTCATGGAAGTACTAGGTGCATTAGTTAAACCAAAAGGCATGACTAACAACTCATATAATCCAAACTTAGTTTTAAATGTTGTTTTCCATTCATCTCCCAATCTCATACGAATTTGATGGTATCCACTACGCAGATCAACTTTGGAGAATATTGTAGAGCCACTCAATTCATCAAGCATATCATCTATCTTAGGAATAGGATGACGATAATGAATAGTAATATTAATAATGCCTCTACAATCAACACACATACGCGACGTACCATCCTTTTTTGGCACTAGTATAATAGGAACAACACAAGGACTAAGAAATTTGCGTATATAACCTTTGTGGAGCAGCTCCTGTACTTGACGCATAATCTCCTTCGTCTCCTCTGGATTGGTATGGTATGGTGCACGGTTGGGTAGTGATGCACCGGGAATTAAGTCAATCTGATGCCCAATCCCGCGAATAAGTGGTAATCCCGGTGGCACGTCTTGTGGAAAGACGTCAGCAAACTCCTGCAAAATGTTAGTGACAGCAGGAGGCAAAGAGGAAGGCACGTCCTTGAATGAAAATAATGCCTCTTTGCACACAAAAGCATAGCAAACAGATTTGCTGCAATCTAGATCATCAATATCATATTTGGTGGCAAGTAAACATCCACTTTTCAATTTAATTTCAGAAGCAACACTAGATGGTTTATTATTAGGTTTCATTTGTTGCTCAAATTCTTTTGCCACTATCTGATTTTCACTCTTATTTTACTCCTGTTTTGCTTTACTAGCTCGATTAATATCATCTTTCAAAATGGAATCAGGAGTCATAGGAAGCAAAGTAATATGTTTATCCTTATGAACAAGAGTATAGTGATTGTTTCTACCATGGTGTACATATTTTTTATCGAGTTGCCATGGTCTACCAAGTAATAAGGAACATGCTTGCATGGGTACCACATCACAATCAACAAAATTAGCATATGTAGCGATACTAAATGCACACGAAAAGTACGTGTTACCTTAACCTTGCCGCTGTTGTTGAACCATTGGATGTAGTAAGGATGCGGATGTGGTCTTGTGGTGAGAGAGAGCCTCTCCACCATCTCCATGTTGGCCAAGATGTTGCAGCTCCCTCCATCTATGATGACGCGGACAGAACGTTCCTTCACAACTCCCTTTGTATGGAACAAATTATGCCTCTGATTTTGCTCAGCTTATGTGACCTGCACACTTAAAACACGTTGAGCAACTAAACACTCATACCTGTCAGCGTCTTCAGGAGCCATGTATTGCGTGTCATGATCAGAATCATCTCCAACGTGTTCTTCACGTGTAATAAGAGCCAATGTCTCCTCATCATAGTCACTAGCGGACTCATACCCACCATCCTCAGTAGCAATCATCACACCTTAGATGGCATTCTCTCGCATAATGACCTCCACCCTTGCAACGACGACAAATAATATCATGTGTTTGCCCTATTGATGCCATGGACGAAGAAGAGCTCTGTGTGGAACCGGAAGGTGTACTCCTGGCAGATGGTGGTGGTGGTGCCAGTTTTCTTGTATCTCGGTTGGAATTGGCGGCTGAAGTCAGCGGTGCTGCAGCAGGACGTGTGGGAGTAGAGGATGTACGTGGTGTCCATGATGAAGATCGACCTGCAGAAAATTTAGTTCACACCAATGCATGTCCATTATGCACTTCACGTTCAGCTTTGCAAGCAAGATGGAATAAACGAGTGATATTATTATACTCCTTATACTCTAGAATGGTCTGAATCTCTTTATTTAATCCACCCATAAAACATGCAAGCATAGCTTCATTATCCTCAACAATAACACATCTAATCATGCCAGTTTGTAATTCTTGATAATACTCCTCGGCAGAATTTTTTCCTTGTCTCAAACGCTGCAGTTTTTGAAGTAATTCACGTTGATAATATGGTGGAACCCAATGAGTACGCATAGCAGTTTTCAAAGCAACCCAAGTAGTAGGGATATTATCATGATATAATCTACAATGTTCAGACCACTAAACAGAAGCAAAACTAGTGAATTCACAAACAGTAGCAACAACACGTCTATCCTTAGGATACTGTAAGCATGTGAAACGTTGTTCAGTTTCTACTCCCAAGTAAGATAGACATCAGGAATGTATCTACTCTCAAATGGTGGGATATTCAACTTTAGTTTAGAATATGGTCATAATCTTGTACCTGAGGTGGTGCTGGAGCCCTGCCGTTGCGATTATATGCATGAGGTCGACCTGGTGGTGGTGGTGCTGGTTGTTGCACGTAGTTCTGATTTTGATCAACCTCATCCTCGTAATAGTCATCCACCTCTGAAGTAGCAGCACGAGCTACAGAAGCATCAACAACAGTAGCAGCGACACTAGAATTTTGTCCTGGCTCAAGAGGAACACGGCCCGCTCGGTGGAGGGCTGTTTCGCGATGTGGAGGTGGTTGTTGTTGTTGTAATGGTGTAGCAGATGCAGGTAGTGGTTGTGGAAGACACGTGAGTACTTCATCGAACTTGGCGTCCAACTTGGTGTCAATTGTCTTCTCAAAGTCATCAATCCTCTCCAGTGCCTTTCCAAAACTGGCCATGACATCTTCCACCTGTTGACTCAACATTTGCTGAAATTTATCATGAAGCTCCTTTTTTGTCATGTTCTCCCAGTCAATCTCGTCGGCTTGTGGTCCTGTCATGGTTAGCAGCAATAGAAGAATATGATCCTACAGACTACTAGAAAGTGGCAGTGTGTCACAAATCCGTCAAGCAAATCTCAAATTCTTACCAGTTCTTACCCAACAGCAGGTGGTGATCGGCAACCATTATAGTCAAAACTCTCAAGGCTTGGATAGAGCGATTACCAGGGAGAGTCAAACGTACGACGTAGATGAATGTGGATCTAGGAAGGCTTATAATATGGTAGCAAAAAAGGGTCAGCAATAATCAATTGAGAGATGCAAAGTTGAATAAACGCTAAACGACGGTACTGTGCTGGTCCTAGGCTAGACCATGCTAGAGATGCAAGCCAAGAACTCTAACAAAATCATGACGCGGCATGTAAACAAGGTAGGAGTACACTATGAATTTTTTTTCTTTCCTTTTTTCACTTTTTTTTGCACTTCTTTTTCCTCTTTTTTTGCTCCGCAACAATTTTTTTTCCAAAAAGCCTACAAATGGTCTAAAACTGCCTAGCCAGAATTTTCCAGACTTAGTTTTTTTATTAAATTGGAACTATTTTTCTACTGCGGGTAGCACGAAAGTTGGGGAGTCCAACTTGGTTACGACTAGTAGTATCGCGTGATCTAGAAATCAAAAACAAAGGAATAAATACTGGACTCGGACTAGGACTGATGACGGAGATGAATCTGATGGAACTCGGACTGGTGATGGTATATGACGGTGGTATATGTGGACTCGGACTGGTGATGGTGTATGATGGTGGTATATGTGGACTCAGATTGGTGGTGGTATATGGCGATGGTATATGTGGACTCAGATTGGTGGTTATATATGACGATGGTATATGTGGACTCCGATTGGTGGTTATATATGGCAGTGGTGATTGATATGGTGGGGGTGGGGGTATATGGCAACGGCTATGTATATGGTAGGGTGGTGGTATATGGCAGTGATAAAGATGGTGCGGCGGCGACTTGACAACCTGGATATTGCAAATATAAGATGAAAGTTTTATTGATCAAGATGGGGTTCTGTGATGTCTAGGTCTGGTCGTTGAACATAAACGAAGTACGCGAAGTTGTAGTTATGGCGAACTTTTAATCTAAACAAAACCCAAAGTCTAAACGGTGCCCTAAGGGCTGTATATATGGAGGAAGAGGGGGGAATTTCGTGGCCCTTGGAGGAGGGGTCCGAAACTAACCCTATCTTTGGTTTCCCCACACATGCGGACTCTAAAAACAACCTATACTCAAGTATTTCAAAATTACATGGGCCTATCCCAATAATAAGGCGACGCAGCACCTATAATAGCCTCTTGACGAAATTTAGGAAGTGGCATATTGTATATTTCGTCCAAACCTTCATGCGCTCATTATGGTGGCTTCAAAGTCCTCAAATCATCACTTGAAACTTCATTTTTGCTCCTCTTGGGCATGCCATCATCTCCATGCTGGAACTTGCTCCAAGGTCCATCTTTCTTGCCCAAGCTAGGCCCTTCATTTGTAAGCAAAACAAATGTATCCAATTTAGGCAGCATCATATTTTCATGAACATAGAATCTTTACCAAGAAATGGAAGTACATGGTAATTCAATTGGCGTGCACGAGATCTAGTAATTGGTCCATTATGTATAGCAGCAGGGGCTGTGGGCCAGCATACGGCATGGCAGATCGACAACCTTGGTCTTGGACCCCATCGTCGACGGATTCCATTTAACACGCATCCTTATGGAGGGAGGCAACAACCTCAACTTGATTTATGCGGATAACAATCGGAAAGATGGGCATTGACTCATCTCGGATCAAGCCCAGCACCACCACCTTGATAGGTGTCATACCTGGTGTCGAAGCTCGTTGTACGGGAACAATCGCACTTGAAGTAGTCTTTGGTTCACCCGTAAACTTCTGGAGCGAAGAGTTAATCTTCGATATCGTCCCCTTTCGAAGCGGCTACCACGCATTGCTCGAGCGGACTACATTTTCCCGTTTTAACGTGGTCCCGCACTACGCATATTCAAATCTAAAAATGTCGGGACCAAACGGTGTCATTACAGTCAGTGGTAACACCAAACGCTCCCTCCGTACAGAGGAGCAGACCACGGTTGTCGCAGCTGAGGTCCAGGCAACCGAGGAGGCAGCCTATGCAATGAAAGCACACCCGGCTCTTTGAAGCGTACACGGGCAGCACTAGCCGACCTCGGACAGCCATCCATCCACCCCAAATAGGGGTACGGTCTTCTCGTTCGCATCCCTCTGGAAGGGATCTACGTCCCTAGGGTGCACAACCTTGCCCTTAAAATTCCATGGGAGGCCGGGGAGCCGAAACACATGGCGTGTCGTTCTTGGGTCAACCAAGCAACGACGAAGTAAAGAGTCGCACACCGACAAGGCACTGTAAAAGGCCTAAACGGGAGTGGCATGAACACAAGGCTTCAACCATCAATCGGCAGCTGCACACCTTTTGAAAGGACCCAACAGTCAACAACATCAAGCAAATGGACGACTGAGGTAGCAGACCGCACACACTAGCCTCGCCATAAACGAGGTCGAGCTGGTAAACAACACGGAGGCGTAGACGTGTGGCAGGGAAGGACTCGGGCTAATAAACTCGGTAGTATCCGCCCTGTTTTCTACTCCCTTTCTTCTTTTTTCTTACACCACATTGTATCTTCTATAAGTCTCTTTTGATAAATCTCGGCATGTATGGGTTGACCATATGAAATAAAGGAAAATGCACCCTTTGGGCCAAAAGATTACTTTTGTGATACAAACGTTATGGGCTCAGATTTTAACCTCACACCCAATTTACAAGTCTGAAGTGTTTATTCGGCGTCTCGGATGTTGCGTTATATGCACTAGTTTTAAACCTCAATTTTGGTCAATAGTTGGATTTTCCGGCTCATGTGTTTACCTCTTATGTTTTCGGTCTATTCAGTTAAGGGTGTAACCACTGTGATTGTGCTGCCAACTTGAATGGTAAAGCACCTCAGTGGAGAAAGACGAAAACCGACTGTCATGGTAAGCCTAAACTGGTTGGCCAGCCGATGACCGTGTCAAACAAAGGATCGTTGGAGATCATTCGTCTCAAACGAGGGACTTTTTTCTTAAAAAAAGCTGAAGTGACCAGTGGCCTAAATCCTGGCTACCGCTGAGCACTTCACACACTGAAGGTTTGTCACCAGCCCCCACAATTAAGCTCATAGGACCAAGTGAAAGCTACGAAACCAATATAGTCGGATTGCCTTGTCTCATATGCATGTACCGCCTTTGGGAACTGAGACGTCTGCTAAGGGTCGACACTGCATATGAGACACCCATCGTATCCTGTACAAAGGGGCTGAAGCCGATGACTGGTCGCTTTCAGTTCTAAATCGGCCACACGGGAGTGAAAAAATATAAACACATTTGCACGTCCTTACATCTTACTCACTTCGGCATCTTGCTCACTTCGGCATTCCAAAGGACAACACAAAGTGTCCTTGGGACACTGGTCCTCGGTGATCCGAGCTCCCTCCGTCACCCCGACCAGGAAGTGGTCCATGGTCCGGTCATTCCCTTCAGGAGGCCCCGAGGCCCCGAGCATCGCATCAATACGCGGATATATAGTGCGTCTTCATGCAAGCGTACACCATGCTGAACACCCTCTAGGCAGGTGGAGCGCTTACAGCGAGTCACCTGGGGGCCAACCTCCACCATCGGTGTGGTGATGGTCCAAAATCTTCACCATCAGTGTCGAGCCGATTGTTGGCAATAGCTTTTGTCCGAGGGATCAAAAGTACTCCTCCTTAAACTTATATAAGGCGTTTTAGATCACTCACAGGTAGTAGCATAGTTTCTCTCCTTTTTATAAGACGTATACCTCTTTTTTTTTAAAGATGTATTTTGTTAGCTTAAAATGGAGCATCGAGAGGATACAAATACAATGAGCATACACCCAGCTTCTGCATAGTTAGGATGCACGTTAATCTTTCTCTGAAATATTCGTCTTTCGGAAAGGAAACCCCCAAATTTTGCAATCACAGTTGGGTCATTACGAAGTATACCCACACGAATTCGATGTACGTGCGAAGGCGCGATTGGTCTCCTCGAGTGATTTTGGGTCCACCTGCACGAACAAGACGTGCATGTTGGGTGGCTCGAAAACGGTTTGAGCTTGACACTAACACAAGAATCTCGGTATGATTGTGTCTTTGGAGCTTTCTTGTGCACATGGTGGCCTTCCCATGAATAGACCAGTTGTTGGGAAAGAAGCCGTTTCGACTACGTATTCCTCATCCTTGACATACCCATGCACCTGAAAAGCATGTGGGGCTGTGGTGTGGAGTACAACCTAGCTAGCTAGTAGGAGTAGTATATACAAGTAGCTCAGTTGCTTCGGCCGAACGAAGAGAATCATGGCTGGTCTGGTCGTTACACTGCCTACTTTCTTTGAAAGCGTATGTTTTGGTCTGCTTTAGGAACGGCCAGCGGGATGCACTTGATTCCGTTGCACGTCCAAATCAACAGACTAAATCCAAGATATACTACTAGTAATCGAGAGCGGCGTGCAGCGCACCCATTGCTCCCTAGCTTGGTGATGATGTGGCTAGTGGCTACATGAATTACAAGTAGTAGTAATACATGGGCGTGAGAAAAAGGTAAAATGATTGACTAAGCAATTTGGTATAGCTTTGAAATGATCTATACATCTATATTGAATCGTTCGAGGTGACACTGACAGCACTATGACACCATGAAATTTCTTGGGATTTGATAGGCTACTACTCCCTACATTCTAAAATAAATGTCTCAACTATATACTAAGTTAAGTATAAAATTATATTACTAAGATTGAGACACTTATTTTAAGACGGAGAGAATACTTATTACTATTGCCAAAGTCGTGGTGATAGAAAGAAAAGACATTGTCTTTGTTCATGATCGAGGATTCCATGTGATGTTAACGAGAAAATTATAAGATGATTTTGAAACTACAAAAGTACTCCCTCCGTTCCTTTTTATTCTGCGTATAAGTTTTGGTCAGAGTCAAACTACACAAAGTTTGACCAAATTTATATTAAAAAATATGAACATCTACAATACTTAAACTGTATAATTGAAAATACATTTCTTGATGCATCTGAAAATGTTGATTTTATATTGTGTATGTTGA
This sequence comes from Triticum dicoccoides, assembly GCF_002162155.2. NCBI lineage: Eukaryota > Viridiplantae > Streptophyta > Magnoliopsida > Poales > Poaceae > Triticum > Triticum dicoccoides. Next base: position 228,038,755 of record NC_041381.1, on the reverse strand, counting down.
TATTTTCTAATATAAAGTTAGTCAAACTATGCAAAGCTTGACTTTGACCAAACCTTATATGCAGACTAAAAAGAAACACAGGGAGTAGTAACTGAATGCGAAAATGATCAAGGTGCAGTCTGCAGTAAATAGGGACAATTACACTTCTGCCCCTAATTATGCCAACACATGGGTTTTGCCTTTAGTTTTCGTCTCTGCTCAGTTTTACTCTTAGATTTGTCTCTCAAGTTGTCCATGTGCCCGAGCATTTGACCAAAACTTAGAAACCTCAAAACAAATTCATATGAACTCATCAAAATACAAATAAGATATCAAAACGTGTGGAAAAACATTACCTTTATGTGCATGTTATTGCATTCAGAAAACAGTAGGACGCCGATAACTGCTACACGTGTGGCACAATGGACATCCGACCACACGACTCGTCCGGTCGTACCCAGGAGCCAGCCCACACGACCCTCTGTGGGCGAACATTAAAATTGCCCACACGTTTGGGCGCAGTTACGACGCCCCACACGATCTTGTGTGGCAACTGCTCACCTCCACCCCGCTAGCGCGAACGTGTGTGTAATTAATTTTAGTTGACATATATAATTAATTATAGTTGCCATGTCTAATTACTGTAGTTGTCATGTATCATTAAATATAGTTACTATGTGTAACTAATTGAAGTTGCCACGTGTGATCAATGTTGGAGAACGCAGTAATTTTAAAAAAAAATCTACGATCATGCAAGATCTATTTATGAGATGCATAGCAACGAGAGGGGAGAGTGTGTCCACGTACCCTCCTAGACCGAAAGCGGAAGCGTTTAGTAACACGGTTGATGTAGTCGAACTTCTTCGTGATCCAACCGATCCAAGTACCGAGCGTACGGCACCTCCGTGTTCAGCACACGTTCAGCTCGATGACGTCCCTCGTGCTCTTGATCCAGTTAAGAGCGAGAGTGAGTTCCGTCAGCACGACGGCGTGGCGACGGTGATGATGATGTTACCGGCGCAGGGCTTCGCCTAAGCACTATGACGATATGATCGAGGTGTGTAATTGTGGAGGGGGGCACCACACACGGTTAAGAGAAACCTGTGTGTTCTAGGGTGCCCCCTACCCCCATATATAAAGGAGGAAGGGGAGGCCGGCCGGCCAAGCTAGGCGCGCCGGGAGAAGGGAATCCTACTAGGACTCCAAGTCCTAGTAGGTTTCCACCTAAAGGAGAAGGGGGAGGAAGGGAGAGGGGGGCCGCACCCCCAACCCCTTGTCCAATTCAGACTGGGCTTGGGGGGCGTGCCACCTTGAAAGCACAAGTGCTCCCTAGGTGGTTTTGGTAATTAATGTCAATATATCTCTTGTTGGACTAACACTTTTATCTAGTATGTTTCAGATAAGTTCAACAATGGAGTGGCATGGACTAAAGGATGTGGGAACTCCTTCAAGATGCTAAGGACAAAGGATTGGCTCAAGCTTCAAAGCTCAAGACTCTTCATTTTACATTTTAGTGATCCAAGATCACATTGAGTCTATAGGAAAAGCCAATACTATCAAGGAGGGATGAGGTGTTGCTTAATGAGCCTCTTGCTTCAAGTGCTTAGTGATATGCTCCAAATACCCTCAACCACCTTCCCACTTCCACACATATGTCTTAAAACCTAAAGTCAAACTTGGCCCCACTGATTCTTCCTATCCGGCGCCACCGAGTTTGGATGTCTTAGCCACTGCCACAAACCCTAGGCAAATCGGTCTCACCGATAGGGATCTCGGTCTCACCGAGATGGGATTGTAATCTCTCTGTGTATGTCCATTATCAAAATCGGTCTCACCGAGTTTGAGCAATCGGTACTACCGAGATTACAATGCAAACTTTCTGGTTGACTCATTACCAAAATCGGTCCCATCGAGTTTGAGTAATCGGTCCAACGGAGTTTGCCTGACCAACTCTCTGGTTAGCTAATTACCAAAATCGGTCTCACCGAGTTTGTGTAATTGGTCTCACCAAGATTACGTTATGCCCTAACCCTAACCATATCGGTCCTACCGAGTTGCATTTCGGTCCCACTGAAAATCCTAACGGTCACTAGATTTGTTGAATCGGTCCGACCGAGTTTACCAATTTGGTCCCACCGAGTTTGGCAAGTTGTGTGCAACGGTTAGATTTTATGTGGAGGCTATATATACCCCTGTACCTCCTCTTCATTCATGGAGAAAGCCATCAGACTAAACCTACACTTCCAACTTACCATTTTTGAGAGAGAACTACCTACTCATGTGTTGAGGCCAAGATATTTCATTCCTACCATATGAATCTTGATCTCTAGCCTTCCCCAAGTTGCTTTCCACTCAAATCCTCTTTCCACCAGATCCAAATCCGATGAGAGAGAGTTGAGTGTTGGGGAGACTATCATTTGAAGCACAAGAGCAAGGAGTTCATCATCAACGCACCATTTGTTACTTCTTGGAGAGTGGTGTCTCCTAGATTGGCTAGGTGTCACTTGGAAGCCTCCGACAAGATTGTGGAGTTGAACCAAGGAGTCTGTAAGGGCAAGGAGATCGCCTACTTCGTGAAGGTCTACCGCTAGTGAGGCAAGTCCTTCGTGGGCGACGGCCATGGTGGGATAGACAAGGTTGCTTCTTCATGGACCCTTCGTGGGTGGATCCCTCCGTGGACTCGCGCAACCGTTACCCTTCGTGGGTTGAAGTCTCCATCAACGTGGATGTACGATAGCACCACCTATCGGAACCACACCAAAAATATCCGTGTCTCCAATTGCGTTTGAATCCTCCAAAACCCTTCCCTTTACATTCTTGCAAGTTGCATGCTTTACTTTCCGCTGCTCATATACTCTTGCATGCTTGCTTGCTATATGTTGTGAAACTTGTGCCTAAACTCCACTTACACTTAAGGAAATTAAAAAACTGCAACTTTTGTACTTAGTGTCTAATCACCCCCCCTCTAGACACCTCTTCTCAAGGTCCTACACACCTCCTGGCCGCTGCCTCTCCTTACCACTAAGGCCCACTAAGGCCCATCAACTTCCCAGGGGGTTTCCAGTAACCTCTCGGTACTCCGAAAAATACCCGAACTTCTTCGGAACCATTCCGATGTCCGAATATAGCCTTTCAATATATCAATCTTTATGTCTCGACCATTTTGAGACTCCTCGTCATGTCCGTGATTTCATCCGGGACCCCGAACAAACTTCGTTCATCAAAACACATAACTCATAATACAAATCGTCATCGAACGTTAAGCGTGCAGACCCTACGGGTTCGAGAACTATGTAGACATTACCGAGACATATTTCCGGTCAATAACCAATAGCTAAACTTGAATGCTCGTATTGGCTCCTACATATTCTATGAAGATTTTTATTGGTCAAACCGCATAACAACATACGCTGTTCCCTTTGTCATCGGTATGTTACTTGCTCGAGATTCGATCGTCGGTATCATCATACCTAGTTCAATCTTGTTACCGGCAAGTATATTTACTTGTTCCGTAATACTTCATCCCGTAACTAACTCATTAGTCACATTGCTTGCAAGGCTTATAGTGATGAGCATTACCGAGAGGGCCCAGAGATACCTCTCCGAAACACGGAGTGATAAATCCTAATCTCGATTATGCCAACCCAACAAATACCTTCGGAGACACCTGTATAGCATCTTTATAATCTCTCATTTACGGTCTGACGTTTGATAGCACACAAAGTGTTCCTCCGGTATTCGGGAGTTGCATAATCTCAGAGTCTGAGGAACATGTATAAGTCATGAAGAAAACAGTAGCAATGAAACTGTAACGATCATAATACTAAGCTAACGAATGGGTCTTGTCCATCACATCATTCTCCTAATGATGTGATCTCATTCATCAAATGACAACACATGTCTATGGTTAGGAAACATAACCATCTTTGATAAACGAGCTAGTCAAGTAGAGGCATACAAGGGACACTTATGTTTTGTCTATGTATTCACACATGTACTAAGTTTACGGTTAATACAATTCTAGCATGAATAATAAACATTTATCATGAAATAAGGAAATAAATAATAACTTTATTATTGTCTCTAGGGCATATTTCCTTCAATCAAACCATAGTTGTCATGTATCGTCAACCATAGTTGTCGTGTGTAATTAACTAGTTGACACACATGCACAATGTGTAACTAATTAGAGTTGCCGCGTGTGGTCAAACCATAGTTGTCATGTATGGTCAACCATAGTTGCCGTGTGTGATTAACTAGTTGCCACATATGCACAATTGTAGTCGCCATCTATCACCGTGCGAGCATCGTGTGGGCGAAGAATAGTTTCACCCACTTGTTCGGTCGAGCGTCGTGTGTCCGTTTGGGCGAGGAGCGCCCACAGATGTGGTACTAAATGATAACGCACACACGATGTTGGGTGCTTACGTGGCTCTCGACCCAGATGACAACTGCTGCAATATTCATGCAAATGAATCAAACAGCATCAACTGCGTTTGGGCCATGTTGATAAGTACGACACGTGTGGGTGTTACCATTTAGGAAAAAGTATTGTTTAAACTACCTGAGGTTATTAATGTTATTAACATTATTAACATAAAAAGGTATAAACAATACTTTTACATATGAATAAAAATGGCATGCCAATATAGGTGATGTCTGAATGTTCTGATATCTTGTTTGCATTTTGCTGAGTTCATATGAATTTGTTTATGAATTTTCAAACGAATTTGACCATTACTTTGAAAATTCATAACAAGTTGATATGAACATAAAAAAATGCAAATAAGATACCAGAATGTTCAGAAAACATCACCTATATTTGCATGTAATTTTTATTCATGAAAAGGTATTCTTTATACCCTTTTATGTTTAATAATGTTAATAACATTATAACCCCGGGTTGTTTAAACAATACTTTTTTCTTTAATACAAATGACATGCACATGAAGTTAATGTTTTCCTGAATATTTGGATATATTATTTGCATTTTTATGAGTTCATATGAATTTGTTATGAATTTTCAAATTATTGATCAAATGGTTAAAGTGCACTTGGACGATCTCAGAGACAATCTGAGGGCAAAACTGAGCAGAGCTAAAAAAGGAGGGCAAACCCCGTGGGGTTGTTTCGACTAAGGGCAAAACTGTATTTGGCCCACAATAATACTTCCTCCGTTCAAAAATATAAGTTGTTTCTAATATTTTGTTAATCGGATGTATATGCGCACGTTTTAGTGTGTTTGTTCATTTTTAGGTCATATGTAGTCTATATTAAAATATACAAAACATACTATATTTGTGAACGGAGGAGTAATAGAAAAAAAATATGCTCCTCAACTCACTAGGCTTTGGTAAAAAATATTTTAAAAAAAGGAAAAAATATATATAGGATGTGAGTTTGAAGCTACCAGAGCAACACATTAGGAGGGAAAATGATTAAGGCGCAGCCTGCTGGTAAAAGAAAAAGAGAAACATTGTTGTTGGCATCCCGTTAACATCTCAATCAGCTTTGACTCGCAAAAATAATGTCGACAACTCATAATCTCCAAGGTGAAGGCCACAATAGTCGGTGATCAGTGTGTGGTATTGTACCCCCTTCGTCCGGAAATACCTGTCGGAGCAATGAATGTATGTGGACGTATTTTAGTTTTAGATGCATCCATTTATATTCATTTTCGCGATAAGTATTTCCAGACGAAGGGAGTAGTTATGTCGCCAAGATAGTTATACAATGTGTACACAGGGTACTTCCTCCGTCCGGGTTTATTAGGCCTCTTGGTATCACAAGCATGTCCCTTTTTATAAGGCCTCACTTTGGAAAGGTGCATGCATGCAATCATTTCATTGGTTGCATTGAAAGCCATTATTGTTGGTGCCATAGCTAGGAAATTAATACACTTCATGCATGCTTTTTCATTGGCTACATGCATGTGAGAGAGTGCATTGAGAATGAAATTGAAAAATTAATGCAAATTATTATGTGTCTTGATCTAAGAGAAGTTATTTTTAGGCCTAATAGACTCGAACGGAGGGAGTAGTATGGTGTACTGTCCTAGACTCCTAGTGGACTGTGCAAAAGCTTTGTGTACTACTGTTAGTCCCACGTCCCACACTAGATAATTAGAGATTTGTGTGCATCGAAGCGGTACAATACTGCAAGTAGTTCAGGGGTCGTATCGCTCGAGAACAGGACCAAGGCTAGTCGACAATTGTGATGGTATGTACGTATACACGAGTACTTTTGTAAACCTCCTCGTGTGGTTGAATGGCCTACATCTACGAAAGCAGTTCATGAAAATTGCCTTGCGTAACAGGTGTCTTCCTCTAATCAATGCCCCGCTTCGCACTAATCAAAACCTGCCAACTAATCATGTACGTAAATTTCGTAATTAATTTACGTGGATGTAACAAAGCTCATGCATATTAGTTGCTGAGGTTTCAGTGGCAGCACCACGTATTCAACCAAACACAAAACTGCAGAAACTAACTGGCAGCAGCCCACGACTCTCGGCCGTGTATCAATGTGTGGAGTGGGCACGAGCGACGAGTTATGCGTCACGTACCTAGACAGGTGGCCAATGAAGTGACACGAAACTCACCATCAGCACATGGCATGTGGTTCTGTGAAACGTACTACCCAAGAGCATGTTTAGCTGAAATTGACAAATCTGACCCATCAAACGCCGGCGGACGCGTTCGTGAACAGTGACCAGTCAAGCTTTTAAAAAAATCACTCTACATCCAACTCTCTCATATTTTAAGCCCTAAATTCATACAAATCATGTAAAAAAGAAATCCTACGTTACTACATACTACGTACTATCCTAGCGATTCGTCGTTGGTATTAGAGTATATTCGGCCGGTTCAGTTTTTGGTGATTTTAAATTGTAACCAATCCCTTCTATACTTGGACTTCAAGACTTTGTACTTATATAAACAGCCCATTGAGGCATAGATCAAGACTTTGTACTCCCTCGCTGCTGCCGCCGCAGCTCTTCACTATCACCGAGTTCCGCGCTGCCGGCGCTGCTCCTCTATCTTCTTTAACTTCTACTCAAAACCCTACCCCACCACAACCACCTCAGCTCTCCCTCGCCAATACTATCGCCGATGTCCCACCTTTCATCCCGATAACCCTAGACCTCGGCGCCCACAACTTCTACCATTCGCGCCACCTCTTCCACGTCCACCTGGGCCGCTGCGGTCTCCGCCATCACATCAATCCAGCCGCTCCCCCGCGGCTGGCCGACCCTCGCTGGATCAAGGATGACCTCACCGTCATCCAATGGATATATACCCGCATCTCCACCGAGCTCTTCAACCTCGTCTCCAACGACGACGCCACCGCCGCTGAACTTTGGGCCTCTCTTCAGCAGCTCTTCCAGGACAACTCTGATGCGCGTGTTAACGCGCTACACATCGAGCTCCGCACCAGCATCCAAGGTGATTCTCCGGTCACCGTCTATTGCCAACGCATCAAGGCGATCGGCGACAAACTCCGTGAGCTCTGTGATCACGTTGACGATCGGACCCTCATCAATGCTCTCCTTGTCGGCCTCGGGGAACAGTTCAAGAAGCAGGCCGCCTTCATCCATATGCTGCGACCTTACCCCTCCTTCGTGGAGGTCCGCTCCATCTTGCAGCTCGAGGCACAGAACCAGGCGCGCAAGGCCACGTGTCCTCCCCAGGTGTTTCACGTTGCTCGGTCCTCTGCACCATCTGCGCCGCCTCCATCGCCTGCTCCACTGATGCCTACATCCTCAGCTCCTCCAAGATGGCGCCCGAGTCCTAACTATCGGGGCAAAAACCCCATCTATCGGCCGCCACAACCTTGACCTGCTACTCCACCACCATCGGCTGCACCACCGCACCTCCTCCATTGGTCGTTGCTCCCGTCTCTTGCACCGACCACTTCTATACAAACAGATCATGCCAATTTTCAACTCCGCAATATTCTTCTTGTTTCTTCTTTAATCAAAAACCTTATTTCTGTTTGCCAATTTACCATCGATAATCTTGTCATTCTAGCATTTGATCCTTTTGGTCTATCTGTGAAGGATCTGAGAACGGGGACACTTCTCGCTCGCTACAATAGCACGGACGATTTCTATCCACTTCATGGCGCGCCTGCATCCTCTCCTCGCGCCATGCTGGCTTCAGTTGATCTGTGGCATCGTCGGCTCGGTCACCCCAATAATTCAACGCTGTCATCTCTACTACAAGAATTTTCTATTCCTAGCACTAGTGTGTCACATGATTCTTCTCTTTGTAAGGCATGCCAATGCGGCAAACATGTCCGGCTTCCTTTTGGAACATCATCTACTGTTAGCACTTTCCCTTTTGAGCTTTTACATTGTAATCTATGGACCTCTCCTATTCCTAGTGTCTCTGAATATAAATATTATCTTGTGATTTTAGATGATTATTCTTACTACACATGGACGTTCCCTCTACGTGCTAAATCTGATGTACATCAACTTTTTCTCACCTTTCACACCTATGTCCAAACACACTTTGGCCTACCTATTCGCTTTATCCAATGTGACAACGGGCGCGAGTTCGACAACGTCACCAACCGCACATTTTCCTCTCCCATGGCATTCTTCTCTTCGGGTATTTGGTTGCCTATGCTTTCCTAACATCACATCCATCACAGCTCACAAACTAGCCCCACGATCTCTACCCTGCATTTATCTTGGCCTCTCCGATGATCACAAAGTGCATCGTTGTTTCGATCCCTCTTCCGGTCGTGTGTTTATCTCGAGACATGCCACCTTTGATGAGCATGTTTTTCCCTTTGTCGTTGCCACCACTGCCTTTTCCTCTTCCTCACCATCTTCCAATCCCCATCCATCTTCTCTTCTTTGCATCATCTCGGCCGTGGAGCCTTCCCCACCTGCCACCCCATCAACCAACACCACTACCACCCTGTCCACGACCGATACTACACAAGGCAGTACGCCTGCCACTCCTGTTACAGACAACCATTCCCCTTCCTCATTCCTCGACCCATCTTCTACACCTCCTTCTTCATCTCCTTCTCCTATAGCCCCTAGTCCGTCACCACCCATTCCTCCACATGTTGTACCCATTCAAGCTCCCACCAACGATCATGTCATGTGTACTTGTGGCAAACGTGGTTTTCATCTCCCTACTCTCCGTCTTAATCTCACGGCCACACCGACTGTCTCCCCTATGCCCACTTCATATAAATGGGCTCTTCTTGATCCTCTTTGGTTTTCTGCTATGCGAGACGAATACGATGCTCTACAGCAAAACAACACCTGGACTTTAGTTCCAAAACCACCTGTTGTTAATATTGTCTCTGGCAAGTGGGTTTTTTCGCCACAAGTTTCATGTTGATGGTTCTCTTGCTCGCTGCAAAGCTCGCTGGGTTTGTCGTGATTTTTCCCAGCAACACGACATTGATTTGATGAGACTTTTTCTCCTGTGGTAAAACCTAGCACCATTCGTGTTGTTCTTTGTCTTGCAGTTTCCTCTTCATGGCCTATTCACCAACTAGATGTCAAAAATGCTTTTCTCCATGGAACACTAAATGAAACTGTGTACTGCCAGAAACCCTCTGGCTTGGAAAATCCCTCCTCACCAACTCTTGTCTGTCTCCTTAACAAATCATTGTATGGTCGCAAACAGGCTCCTCGAGCCTGGTTCCAGCGCTTTGCTACCTTTGTCCAAACCATCAGCTTTGTTCCTTCTAAATATGATTCCTCTCTCTGCATTTTTTATTCCTCTAATCAAACCGCCTATCTCTTATTATATGTAGATGATATTATTCTCACCGCTTCTTCCGATAATTTCCTCCACCAAATAATCTCTTCTCTCAATCATGAATTTTCTATTACTGATCTTGGTCCTCCACATCATTTTCTTGGCATTAATGTTTCCCGTACTTCCTCTACTCTTTTTCTATCCCAACGCCAATATGTTATAGATTTGCTCTCACGTGCTGGCATGTCTGATTGTCAACCCTGTAGCACACCTGCTGACACTGGTGCCAAATTGTCGGCTGATGGTGAACCCGTTTCCGGTCCTACTTTTATTGCAGCATCACCGACGCTCTTCAATATGCTACCCTCACTCGTCCTGATATTTCCTACTCTGTTCAACAAGCTTGTCTTTATATGCATGACCCTCGTGCTCCTCATCTTGCTCATGTTAGACGCATTCTTCGTTATCTCAAAGGTACTCTTGATCACGGCCTCCTTATTAATTCTTCCTCTCCGACAAGCTTGACAGTATATTCTGATGCAGACTGGGCGGGTTGTCCCGACACTCATTGATCCACATCCGGATATTGTGTTTATTTGGGTGATAATGTTGTTTCTTGGTCTTCAAAAAGGCAGGATACAGTTTCCAGGTCCTCCGTTGAATCTGAGTATCGGGCTGTTGCTCATGCTGTCGCCGAGGCTGTCTGGCTCCGGCAACTCCTCATGGAGCTTCATCGCCCACTCGAGCGTGCTACCATTGTTTACTGTGACAATATTACAGCAGTCTACATGGCATCTAATCTAGTTCAGCATCGTCGCGCGAAGCACATTGAGATAGATATTCACTTTGTTCGTGAGAAAGTGGCTCTTGGCGAGGTTCGTGGTCTCCATGTTCCAACAAGTGCGCAATTTGCTGACATCTTCACCAAAGGGCTTCCCAATGCATCCTTCACCGACATACGCTCCAGTCTCAACATCGTCACGCCCGACGTTGACACTGCGGGGGGATATTAGAGTATATTCGGCCGGTTCAGTTTTTGGTAGTTTTGAATTGTAATCTATTCACTTCTATACTTGGACTCCAAGACTTTGTACTTATATAAACAACCCATTGAGGCATATATCAATACACAATTACTATCAATCTTCAGTTGGAGATGTCCACGACGACGATGCCGGACGTCGGCTGGACGGGTGGGTAGGAGGGCTCTGGCTCATCCTCCTCCTGCTCGACCTCATCCATGTAGGTGAGCATCTCGGGCTCCTCCGCGGCCTGCTGCACATCCATCTCCTGCCGCCGCCGCCGGCTGGCCTCCGCAGCCGACTCTGACCGAAGGGAATCGAGGATGGCCTGGTGCTCCGCCTGCAGATCCACGTCACCAGCATCCCCCACGTCCTCCTGCTCCAGCTAATCCTCCTTCTCCTCCTCCAACTCCTCCTCCAGATCCACTGCATCCGGAGGTAGTCCCGCGGCGGTCCGGGCTTAGCGCCTTGCCCGGATCTGCTCAAGGAGCTCGAGCCGGTGCTTCGGCGTCATAAATGGCTCGCTCCTCATCCGGCGGCGTGGGAGCAGGGCTACTAGGCGGACGGGTGGAATGGAAAGTGGCAGCGGCGGCGGACAGACAGAGAAAAATGTGGATGGTAGGGTTTCGGCGCCACCGGTCCGATGAAGGAGACGAGCTTCGGACCGCCGAGTTTTCGGACGTTTTTGCTTGGGACCCTTTCGTCAGCCCAACGTGACGGGCGTGCCGGAACGCCCCCGTATCTGCCCCATATTTGGGCTGGATATGAGGGGTGCCGCTAGCCCAGGCGTTTGAGACCCGTTTAAGTCGCCCGTATGGATAGAAAAATGACACGTCAGTGACATCAAAGAGGAAAGAACTATAAAACGATAAGACAAGCAACCGAGAAAATTAGTACACCAATGCTATGAAAATGAGCTAATATGCTCTGCAGTGCTCTGCAGTACGCAAACTTCTGTCCCATGTTGTGCTCCGTGGAGCGTGACAAGCAATTAAGAGGGGCCGAAATTTAAAATAAAAGCAAAATGTGGATGATTAGGAGCAGTGCGAGATGGTCGTTCAAACATAAGTATGATAGTATGGACTATGAAGGTGTTTTGTTTTTTCATACTAGAAGTATAGCTACTAGCTCATGCATGCAAGCATGGCGAGCAAGTTATCATTTGTAACTCAAGAAAACAAAGAACTATCAAGAGCGCGCAAAGAGACAGAAGGGTGTCGATGTTGGTCGCTAGGGATTGGGACTATCAGGTGGCAACACATGAACCCTTAATAAATTACACATACACGTACTACATACTCCCTCTGTCTGAAAAAACTTGTCTCAAACTTGTTCCTCAAATGAATGAATCTAGCACTAGCTTTGTGTAGATACATCTATTTAACAGACAAGTTTTTTCGGATAAAGGGAGTATGGATTAAGTGTAATAGTGTAAGAACAAAGATCATTTAATTCACTTTTTAGAACAATTATGCCCTTAGACAGAAGTCAGTTTTGGTCTTGGGCCTAAACCTGACCCAATTTGTTCCGGTCATATGATGGACCATGTACTATGCATTTCATCACATAGTAGAGTGCACCGTAAAATCTTTTTTTTTCCTATCCAAGACAGTTGTGCAAAAATGCAAACTTGCCACATCCTGCAAGAAACAAACAAGCAAATGGGAAAATGGAAACGAGGCACTCCGGCATTCCGCGCCAGGCGGCAGCAACAGAAGGGGGCAAGTGCAAGTGAGCCGAATACAACTCTGCGATTGTCATGGTCTGCTCCGTTTAAAGGAAGTGTTGTGGCCTGCTGGAACTAGAGATCCACATTCTATTCGAGGCACAAGTTGTACGTACTACGTACATCTCAGATTCCTTCCAATATCAACACAAGGCTGTGCAGGTCAAAAGGCTAGGCGGTGCAGTTGCAGTAAATATATTTCTTCCACTTCAGAAGGAGGAACTATCAGCGATGCTGATTTTCCTTTTCTGGAGTCAACGAGGAATCTTGGTTAACTAAGCGCTAAACGCATCCAGATCACGGTCCGTTTGATCGACGGGGAGCGCGGTAATTACTGCACCACGCAATGCGGGAGACATGATCGATGGACGGTGGAAACCGAGAACTGTGGGCAGGGCGCTGGGAACCATACGGGGATCCTCACGAAAGTCCATGGCGTCCGCGATTAACAAACCATTTAACGGGGCGTCGTCTCTGGACTAAATACTGTCGGTGCGGTGGAGTAGTGTCGCTACTAGTACTGGTTTGTTTTCTTTTCCATGGACGGTGAAACGGAAGCCTTAGTTGGATTGCTCTCTTCTGCAAAGCAAACTGATGCACTGCACTGGAGTGCAACAAAGATCATCGCTGCCTTTCTCTTGTTGGTCACATTCCGGATGTGATCATCTCGCGGGATGAAATAGCAGGGTGAGTTCATGCCTTCCGTTCCAGACTTTTCTGTACCCTTCTTTCCCAAGCTATGATGGGCGATTGCCGAGCAATCATCATGTGTACGCACGCACCTTTACTAGTTATCTTTCCCAAGCTATGACGGATCAAATTGATGAGCAAAAGGGATCCGAGCAATCATCAATTTGATCAGCACTCCTGCTCTAACTGTTTCTCTCAGCTCCTCATCGATCAGCACAGCTGCAAACAGAATAACTGGACACCTTTTACAGAGCCCACATCCCAATCACTTGTACATGTTGCAGTTAGCGAGCCGTTGAGGAATGAAAGGCGGGTAACCTTCCTTGTCCGTTTCCACCAGCCGGAATCTCACGGTTAGACCACGCTCCCACTCCGACTGCGCCACCTTTCCTGGTCGTCAAGTGAACCTTTTTCACGATCTATACCGGCGAGCAGTACAAAGCGCAGCTAAAAACTAGACCCATACGCTTTTCCTTGTACAGGTAGAGTAGTTGGGTGTCAATGGCAGAGGCGATACGACTCGATTGCGCGGCAGGACGTGGGGGGGGGGGGATACGGTGTGGTGGCTGGCCATGAACCGTCGTGCGTGGATAGGGATGGGGGTGGAGTTTATGGAGGTAGCCAAACATTCAATAATTTTCTAGAGTAGTGCCTACCTGGGGAGTGTTAGTGCTGCCCCTCTCCTCTCCTATCCTCTCTCTACTGCGTGCCCTGCCGTATGATTATGATGCCTTCTTCCCTTTGACTCTAACCCTCAGCCCTGCCCAGATGAACATGGGAGAGAAACTTATAATGCTAGTACTAGGAGGAATCTTGATGAGTTCTTGCCTTTTTTTTTTCACTTAGTATAGTCTCCGTTTCATAATGTAGTGTTGACACATCTTTTGAAGATAAAAATTTACAAACTTTAACCAAGTATATAGGAAAAAACGCCTATGTCTAAATAAAAGCAAATACATATCGATAAATAATACTATGTGACATACCTTCATATGGTACTGTAGACATAAATTGTTTCCTTCATAAACATGATATGATCAATGTTGATAAAGTTAGATTTTTCACAAAAAAAAAGTTAGTTATAGACACTAGAAAACAGAGGGTATTGTAGGTATAATAGTACTAGCTAGCTAGTGCGCCGCTATCCTCTAGTGTGCGTACAAGAAAAATCAAAGTTCAAGAAGGCGCTGGGCGTTACTTATGCGTTTTGTGACCTACTTGCGCACAACCCGCTTATGCGTCGCCTAGGCGCGCCTAGGCGTTTCCACTGTAGCATGAAGAAACAAGGTAGATGGGCTGATCTGGCCCATTAAACCACTGGCCCATCTATTCAATTCTCCTACTAAAGCCTCCCATACGTGCACAGTCGACAGAAAATTAGGGATCCTCCTCACGCCGCCTCTCTCCTTCCTCTCTCCCTTGCTGCACATGGGAACCAGTCAGCCAGTGAAGCTCGATTTCTCGCCGGAGATGCTTGATCCCTCGCCGGAATCAGTCGATTTCTCACTGGAAATGCTTGATCTCTCGCCGGAATCAGTTGATTTGTTGCTGGATTGGTTGAATCCTCGTCGGGGAGGATGGATCTTTGCTGGGGAGGTCAAATCCTGGCTGGGGAGATTGATTTCCTGCCTGAGAAACACGATTTCTTGCCGGAGGACCTTTCTGGGCGCTTTTCTGAGCGCCTAGGTCCAAAGCGAGGCGCTATGCCAGCGCCCAGAGCATAAGCGCGCCTAGGCGAGCGCCTAGTAGCGCCTTCTTGAACAGTGAGAAAAATATTGAGTTTGCACATGGAGATGCATGTGTGTATGTGCTTTTCCAACAGTGACGAAATGGTTTTTGTCCCCCTTAACGGCTAGTGGATTATGGTTAAGAAGAAGGTGATAAACATATCCCTTCCGTGTGAGTCATAGCTGTCACCAGGTGACACATGCCCTCAAAAATGAAAAACCCACCAAGCAAGCAAGGCATGTGTTCCATTCCATGTCTTGCTACCTTCCCATCAAAGCCACGTACGTAAACAAACAAATAAATCTCCATCCATCCATCTTTCCTTCCTTCCCTCCTTCCCACAGCTTAGCCCATCACCTTGTTTCAAAAAAAAAAAAACTTAGCCCATCATAGGCCACCCACCGAGAGGAGAAAGGTGTTTTTTAAACAAGGCGGCATAATTACCACCACGTACCCTTTGTAGTAGTAGTACATGGAGTAAGTTGTAATCCATGTGCCCTGCTA
>NC_041381.1:228011949-228022895 GCF_002162155.2 Triticum dicoccoides | reverse complement strand
CCCCGCACGCACGCGCGCTGTTTGGTGAGGGGCCAAGTTTGGTGGTGACCATGGAGAGGACGCCGTCGTCGTGGTGCATCCTCCTGTGTGTCGCCGCCGCTTCGGCCGTGGCGGCGGCGGCCCCGCTGCCGCAGTACTACAACGCCATATTCAGCTTCGGCGACTCCTTCTCCGACACGGGCAACTTCGTCATCATCAACTCCGGCAAGCTGCCCAACATGCCCAAGTTCCCGCCGCCCTACGCCCGCTGCTCCAACGGCCGTCTCGTCATCGACTTCCTGGGTACGTACTCGCCTCGCCTGCTCGGCCGTCGATCGATCGCTCGGATGTTTGTTTACACCTACACGTGAATTGCTGAATGGGATGGATGGTTGGATTGAATGATTGATGTGTGCGTGCGTGCAGCCGAGGCGTTGGGAGTGCCGCTGCTGCCGCCGTCGGCGAACAAGGGCACCAACTTCAGCCAGGGCGCCAACTTCGCGGTGATGGGCGCCACCGCTCTGGAGCTCAAGTACTTCCGAGACAACAACGTGTGGAGCATCCCGCCGTTCAACACCTCCATGAAGTGCCAGCTCGAGTGGTTCCAGGAGGTCAAGGAGACCGTCTGCTCCTCCCCGCAAGGTATGTTAATTAGCGCCGCTACTAGTAAACAACAAAAACAAAAACAAAAAAACCAACGGGATCGATTATTCTGTGCAGAGTGCAAGGAGTTTTTCGGCAAGGCGCTTTTCGTGTTCGGCGAGTTCGGCGGCAACGACTACAGCTTCGCGTGGAAGGCGGAGTGGAGCCTGGACAAGGTGAAGACGGAGATGGTGCCCAAGGTGGTGGAGTCCATGATCGGCGGCATCGAGGCGGTCCTGGAGGAGGGCGCGCGGCACGTGGTGGTGCCGGGCAACCTCCCCGCCGGCTGCATCCCCATCACGCTCACCATGTACGCGTCCGAGGAGCGCAGCGACTACGACCCGCGCACCGGCTGCCTCAAGAAGTTCAACAGCGTGGCCCTCTACCACAACGCCATGCTCCGCATCGCCCTCGACCAGCTCCAGCGCCGCCGCCCGGACGCCCGCATCATCTACGCCGACTACTACACCCCCTACATCCAGTTCGCCCGCACGCCTCACCTCTACGGTCAGCCTCCTCCCTTTTCCTCCTCCTCCTCCTCTGATTTGATTGATTGATTCCTACTCTACTTGCTTCCTCTGTTTCAATGGGGAAGGGGGCACCGGCCACCTTTGTGGCTGTTACTTCCAGGTTCAGCCTCTCAGGGCTGGTCACGCGCTAGCATGTCAGTTCCACACACAAGGCCGCCGCGGGCAGTGAGTGTGCACCGTCATTTTGGTACTAGTACTAGTAGTCTTATGATTGGGTCGCGCGGGGATCTCGGGCAGGGCCAGGGCCAGGGCAACAAGGCTGGTGTTCCTAGGAGTAGGACAGTGGAGAGTGATGGCGTTGTAGATACGCCTGTGTCAGAGGCCAGAGCAACATCGTTGTGACTTCACCTGCCAACACGCCACACGCAACACGCACGCATAGCTGTTCCTCACGAAGTGGTGGTGGCACAACACCGGGTTCGATCCCTGCTCAGGCCAACCTGGCACTGTATCGGCCGCCCCATTATTAGGGACACAAATGCCATCTGCCTTACCTCATCTTAGTACTCCTTAAGGGCTCATTTGGTAGGCCGGCGAATATTTCCCAGGGAAGCAAATCCCATCGGGGATAGGTGGAGAGATGGGGAAAATTCTTCTGGTGTGCTGAGATCGGGATTTTCTACCCAGGGAAATTAAGGGGATCCCTGGTGGATCTCGACTTACCAAACGAGCCCTAAGTGTGGTCTCATCGCACGCTCACTCATTACGCAAAGACAACTCTTTAAGTACACAAGACAAAAGGACTAGAGCCGAAAGAAGAGAGTATTCACTCGCAAAAAAAAAAAAGTATTGCCCAAGATAATGTTGTAGGAGTAATAACGAGATTTGTGATGCAGGGTATAAGAGGGGCGCCCTGAGGGCGTGCTGCGGCGGCGGCGGCCCGTACAACTACAACATGAGCTCATCGTGCGGGCTGCCCGGCGCCACCGTGTGCGACGACCCCGACGCGCATGTCAGCTGGGACGGCATCCACCTCACCGAGGCGCCCTACCGCTTCATCGCCAACACCTGGCTCAAGGGCCCCTACGCGCACCCGCCCCTCGCCAGCGTCGTCCGCGACGACATGGTCTATTAACTAGTAACTCTTATGTTATTAACACACACACACACACACACACACACACACACACACACACACACACACACACGATGATCCTCCATGACTAAACGTCCGTCCGCTTTCTCTACGTGTGAACCACGCCACGCCTTCATACAATTCCGTGTGCGTGTTTTGGTTTGTAATATTATGCTTAGCAAGTTACATAGGCCGTGTCACGGGAAGGTGACCTCCGATCTTTCTGACGCCGGTACCGGAGAGGCGCCAGCCTCTACTGTCTTGATATGATGAGTTGGACACATTGTAATCATTGGTTGTATATTGGCAAGTAAATCGATTAGGTTTTTTGTTCTTGTTGTTGTTGTTGTGTCGGCTGTAAATTGTGAAATGCCTTCTCCGTGTTACAGATGAACAAGTCCCTTCTTCTTCTTCGAAAAAAGATACGTAATAACCAGAGGTCTTTGCGCTCTCCGTGTTACCGATGAACGAGTCCCTTCTTTGTCCCAAAAAAGATAACAACCACAGGTCTTTGCATACACAGCTGTCACTGGTGAACGGTTTAAGAAAAAGAAAAATAAGGTAAATCAAATTATACATTTGAAACATGTACATATGATTTAAGTGAGTTATTCAACTTCAACAAAAAGTAACGCCCGGATCTATAAGCGTGCCATGAACAGGTTCAGGCAGGTCATAAACGACATCGAGATATCGGAAGCCCCCCAATTTACATTTGCACTGTGTTAAAAAAAGATCCATGACAATATTGGTCGCCGAGAGGGTACTCTCACGTTTACACGTGAAAAAATATTCCGACATTTTTGGATCTTCTACTAATGCCCTTTTCAGGGTTTCAAAATTACCAGGAGCACTAGTGCCGAAAACCACTTGTTTCTCAAAAAAGAAAATCGCTACTACATGTCATGTAGACATGAAAGTATCAAACAGGAAAAAGAACACAACAAAAATAACAGCTTGGCTTCCATCTTCCGCTTTTGATCAGGATATTATCACAAGTAAGGGGAATCCATGTGTTGACCATCCCTCTCGTCACCAAGCATCATCATTGGATCTAGACCAAGATCGGGGCGTGGAAACAGTAATTTGAGGCGAAAAGCATCCACACCATTTAGATAGTATCTATACAGCCTCTTTGCTCGGATAAAACCTAGGCGGCCATACAGAGCGAGGGCACCCTTGTTTGTAACCTCTGCTTCAAGTGTCACCTGGATTGCACACGAGTCACATGTCAAATACTCCAATCATTCACATTCTTAAGGCAAATAGGTTATTCTGGTAACTGCGGGACAATCAAGGGACTGCGTGAGTCAGATGTCAATCCTCTTTCCCTTTTCTTTTCAAAGAGGCTATGAACCACATCCATAACCAAAACAAATAAACAACAAACACAAAAGTAGGATATGTAATAGCTGATATGTTTCTCAGATGACAAAATATCAAAAACGAATGAAATGTTAGAAAAGACAGACCAACAGAACTGTAGTATAATTACCTCCTCACAACCAGATTCCATCATTACCCGAATGGCTCTAGTAACCAGCTCAGTTGCTGTAGCATGAGGAAATACATGTTAGATCAGCCTAATATACAACATAACACATTAAACTGTAAGGTAAAAAGTATGACGATTCCTATGCAAGGGGATAAGCTGGAATGCTGAAATTGCAAGGAGTTGACAAAGATTATGGTACGCCGCATTACTACATTACAATATTTGAAGTACTAGACAACTGAGCATCTTCGTTATATTTAGCAACAATGCACTGATATCTGTTTTGTCAGAGATTGAGCTGCCATATGAAATCCATTTATTCCAGAACAAACTCAACGTATGAAGAATGGTGCAGAATATAACTTCAGTATGTAACACAGATAACCAACAACTTTTGCTAAGTTCTTGCATAAATAATAATGCACATAGCGGTTGCAAGTTGCAACTAATGACATCACAATAGCACTTAACGAACGAACATTATATAGATCAAGAGAAGGCAGCACAAAAAGGCATGCCAATTGTCAAGAAAGAAACCTAGCAAGGCTAGCATAGACATGTCAGTTCGTCAAGAAATAAACATAGCATCCAAGAACTAAGCAAATAAATACACCTTTCTTTCTGCAAATGAAGCAGACCCAAAGTTAAACAAGCACAATAAAATACTTAACATAGCTGTTTCATTAAAGGGCAGCCCGGTGCACATAGCTAGCTGTTTCTTTCTATTAAAAAAAGCAAATAAACAAATGCATTAGAAGACCCTACTCATAAATAATGGACTAAGATTAATAAATTCTACAACACAAGCAACATATTAAAACTGTGCACAGCAGCAGTCAGACCACCAGAGTTCGACGACTCCCACCGGCTAGAATTTATTCCCCACCTCTATCTCTACTTACTTCTAAAAGTGCGAGTTCTAATTCTTCTAAAGCCACCAAAATTAGTGCACCCAGAACAAACCACACCCTGATCTAATCTATCTAATTAAATCTAAGAGTTGATATTGCTTCTGTGGTCTGCCATCCAATCCAAGGGCTCATATTCAATGTTCTGCCACAGCCCCACAAGCGTCCTGCCCCAGTCACGTAGCCACCACCTCCCTCACACAATCCTCCCTTAATTAATAGCATGCCCAATATCCATGCTAGCGCTAACCAATTAATTATATCCTACACAAATATCAATGTGTAATTAAGATCTTGTCAAATATTAGTGTGCAATGCAATTAATATATTGCCTAATATGCGCATACACGATTAATGTGCAATGCAATTAATATATATTGCCTAATATTAACATGCATTGCACATACACGATTACTAGTAGTGACTGGTGTCTCAGTCGTTCTTCTTTAGACAATGCCACCAGGTGCTAGTGACTGGTTGGTTGTATGTTTTTCTCATATTGAAACTAACAGCAGATAAAAGGATTCTTTGGACAAGAGCAGGAAAACTGTGCTAACCCAACATGTTTGTATTACAATACTAAGCCAAATGTAGTTCTATAATGCAAGGTAAACATGTAAAGTGATCAAGAAAAAAAAAGGTGAATTTGGAGAAAGATAACTCATGTTAGTCATAATAACTAATGAAACGAACTTACGCAAACACAACAAAGAAAAGGAACATGATCTCACAAAAACATAAGAATACCAAGGGAAACATACGGATTCCCTCTGTTTTCTGCGAGTAACCCTTAATAACCGGCCAAATCTAGTTTCTACGTAATCAATAGGTAGAGCTCCTATTGGTTGTGCGAAATAAAGCCTATGGTAATCCATGAAAGATGGTTGGTTGTTACATTGAAAAGATAACTCTGCCACTCCATACTTGTTGGCCAAAATGGGACCAAAAAAGGCACCTTATCCTTAGTACATTAGTTTTCTGGCACAGTTAAGGCAGTTTCAATGGTCACATCTTCTGGGAAGTTAAAAACTGATTTTTTTAATGTGTTAATCTAACAATTATTATGCTTCTTTTTATTCCTTTTTAATGTCTTTCCGCAAAGAGATATCATTTCGCCAGCACACCTTTTCACCAAGGGATGTATCTTTCCACAAAGAGACATCCTTTCACCAGGGGGTGTGTCATTTAACCGAAGGAGATGACTGTTCGTAGGCCCTAACTGTCAAGATATAACAGACTTGATTGATCCTCCATATAATCTAAAGACTGGTCTTTTTAGGGTCATGTGTCTTAGAATGGATGCTGCATTAGGAGTCACTTTTAGAATAAAGAGGGAGAAGGATTGCAGATGCATGCTGGGAACATGCAGCATGTCAGTCATAAATCGGTTCGGGTTGCAGAGCACATCATATTCAGAAATTACAGTGCTTCTTTTGAACATAATCGGAAGCAAAGAGAAAATGTTTCCTTTTCAGATGGACGAAGCAGATAAAATCTAACTGCAAGCATAAAAATTGCTCCAATTCAAACAAAATAAATGAAACAACCAGAGAACTTTGGACATTTTTCACAGTAAGTAAGCACAATGCCTATCCCTAATCTATAAAATACTAAATGAAACAAGCCAAAGAGCGCCTTGCAATGAATCAAATGCTTATGTAACAACACTAAACCTGACGTTTCTTTTGGGAAGCAATAACCATTAATTGTGTGTTCCTGCTATAGGATTCAATATTGCAACCTTGCAAAAACATAAAAAACGAAAAACCACACCCTTATACGAGAGTGAACAGAGTCTTAGCAGTTAAATACACTGGACAAGATGAAATCCTTGAAGTAAAACTATACACAAGTAAGATCTCTACGACTAGCAAACTCAGTAAGAAAGATTGTCTTTCCATAAAGCTCACTAAGTCAATACTGCCACCCTTAGACATACAATAGCAAGATTCTAAGACCCCACATCGCCTAGCAACAAGTGATGAACTATAGCATTAAAATCAAAGGGTTTTTTTATAAATAAATCTAAATGAACTCACCGATTCCTCGTCCTCGGTAGGGCTTGAGGACGACGAGCATGGCGATGTACCCCCTGAAGGCGCCTCTGTGCTCCCCCATCTTGCAAACCACTGTTCCCACGCACTTACCATCCTTGGCATCAAACGCCTTCCGACGAATCGGCCCGACAAACCAAGAAACCATCAAGAATATACCAAACCCACATACTTTCAGCAGCGCGAGAGGGAGAGTGAAAAGAGAAAGTAAATACGTACGAGCAAGGTGAGCTGTGGCCAAAGGTAGACGAAGTAGCGGTAGGTGAAGATGGAGTAGGGTTCGCTGAGCTCCGCGTCCACCAGCGACATCACCAGTGAGAGGTGCTGCTCACCGCCGTAGCTAACGTACGCAATCTCCGCTCCGCCGCTGCGCCCTACGGGCGCTGTGGCCTGCATCACAGCCGCAGACATAGGTCGCCGGAGGACGAGCGAAGATCGGCGGCGGGGACGGATAGCTAGAGGAGAGGGAGTCAGCGGCCGGCGTAGGCACGCACGGAGCCCGTGGCTTACCCAAACTTTAGCCCGAAAGGATCTGGGCCAACTTTCTGTGTAGGTTAAACCGGTTAAACCCGTTAAATTAAAATGTTCAGGTGTGCCCAAACAGAGTCAAAGCCCATATCAGATTTAGGACTACCTTTTTTTAGTGCCTGCAAGAGGAGTTCTGAGGCCCAAACGGTGTAGATTACGGTCTGTGTAAAAGGGACCTCCTATATGCCGCTCTTTGCGGCAAGTAGTCGCCCAATCGCACAGGGGGGCAATCTACTTGGGCCGGCTCATTGCGGTGCGAAGGTAAACATCGCAAAAATGGTTTGCGTTACCTGGGGTTCGAACCTGCAATGACGCGCTGCAGTGTCCTCGATCAAAGCCACTACGGCGAGACCACTCTTGCGCCAAATAGGCATCGCGAAACTAGAAGAACTATCGAAGCATCAAAGCATGAACAAATTTAGAAATTTTCTGAAATCGTGAAATCATCTTGAAATTCTTGCACTTTTTCCAGAAACATGAACATTTTTTTAATTTTGAACAAAATCTGGAAACAGAAACAATTTATTGACGAAAACATTTTTTTAGAGCACCAACAATTTAAAACAATTAAGAGAAAATTTTGAAATTCCCGACAAAATTCGAAATTGTGAACATTTTTTCAATACGTGAAAGACTTTTGAAAACCGGACATTTTTTGAAAACTTTGAACATTTGTTATAAAACACGAACAATTTTTTGAACTTAAAAATCCATACATTGTTTGGAGACACAAGCAAATTATGAATTTTTTGGAACACTTTGAGAATTTGTGAACAAAATTTGAGAACTAGAACAAATTCCTGAAAGCACGAACATTTTTCTAAATGTGAGAACAAATTAAGACTTGACACTGTTTGAAAAAGACCATTTACAATTTTCCAAATTTTTAACCTACGATTTTGTTTTCACAAAAGCAAACAATTTTCTGATATCATGAACAAATTTTGTATTTTGAACATTTTCAGAATTTGTGAACAATTTTCTAAAGCACGGACATTTTTCTAAATTTGAGAACAAAATTTGAAACAGAGAACAATTTCGAAAATCCTGAACAAATTTGAAAGCACAAACATTTTTGAATACATGAACATTGAAATCCAGAACATTTTTTGAAATCTTTGAACAAATTTTGTAAAACACAAACATTTTTACAAAAAACGTAGCCTTTTATTTTAAAATACCTGGCATTTCTTGGAAAGGCAAAAAAAAAATATTTTGAACATTTTTTAATTTTGCACTTTTTTAACATTTGTTGCAAAAATGCGAACATTTTTTACAATTTTGAGAATACTTTGTGTAACAGCCAAACAATTTTTGGGAATGCGAACAAATTTTAAAGATTTTTATGAAAAAGCAGGACAAAAGAAAAAACAAATAGAGACACAAAAAAAGGAAAAAAACAGGAAAGAATCAAAGAAAAGGAAACATAAGAAGGTAAAAAAGAGAAAAAAACAGGAAAAGGAAAAAAAGGAAAAAAAACAAAACAAGAAAAAAAACGATTCAGGAACCTTCTAGAAGTTTCATAAAAACAGAAAAATCCGGCGGGAAACATCTGGAAGGTTCCCAAAAACGTGGACGATGAAAGCTAAAATGGGCCGGCCCAGTCGAACGATCCCTGGATGTTCCCTGTGCGAAACCTGGACAGTTTGACGCAGAGTGCGTCCAATAGGAAATTCCTGTCTAAAATACGCTAGCATTAGTTACCCCTTGCGGGCCCAAACCCTATTGGGTGCGCCAAATAGTGTGTATTTGGTACAGGTCGTGCACCTGAGAGCAACTAGTTACGAACACTTCTTTGAGAGTCTCCCAACGATCACTTGGGGGGAGGGGCTCAGATCGCATCACTTGACGCGCTCTCGACCGCCGTCACGTGCCGCGCTTAGGGTGCTCCCTTCAGATTTTTTTAATTATTTTTTACACATGTTTTCGGCTTTTTGTTTGGTTTTAGGCTTTTTGGTTTTTTACCAGTCATTCTTAGCTTTTGGAAAAAATGATATCTTTTATTTTTGCATGAAAAACACATTTTCTTGTTTTTTCTTTCGTGAGAGGCATGATTTTGCTTCCGCCAGAGGCATAGTGACGCCTCTCGGAAACGGAAAAGAAACATGTTTTATCTTTTTTCCATCCATGAGAGGAACGATTTTTGCTTCCACGCCTCTCGAGAAACAGGAAAAACCGTACTTTCTATTATTTTCCTTTCACGAGAGGCATGATTTTTTCATGAAAAAAGTTTGTCAAAATCTATAAACATGGTATCTTGTTTGGAAGATCTCGACGCGATCCAACAGTGAAAATGGTTTGAGATTTGGACACATGGTTTAGGAGATAAAACGTTTTGAATAAATGAATCTATGAAAAAAAAGGAAAATTCCTAGGCATGACGCGCGACACTTGTCGCAACCTGGGCAGGTGGAAGTGATCTTTAGAATGAGTACTCCTCAATTTGTAATTTCGTGTGCACCCTCCTGGTCGCTAGACTACCTGGGCAGTTGGCACATTTCTTTCCTTTTTTCCATTATCCATTTTAGTTTTAATTTTTAGTTTTAATTTTCTATTTTCCATGAACTTTTTACAAATTTTGAACTCTTTTCAAATTTGTCTTAAATTCCTGAACTTTTTCTCATGAAACTTTCGAATTTGTGAACTTTTTTTCAACTTCCTTAATGTTTTTGATTTTCCATTGAACTTTTCCAAATTCGTGAACTTTTAAGTATTAATGAATTTTTTTAATCCATGAACTTTTTTGCAAATCTATGAATTTTCGTTCCCATAAACTATTTTCTAATCCATGAAATTTCCTATTCATTAATTTTTAAATTTTATCATTTTATTTTTCTTTTTCTAATTTGTGAACTTTTTTTCTTAAATTCATGAACTTTTCTCTTAAAATCATGAACTTATTTCAAATTCATTAACGTTTTTTAGACTCGTGATATTTCTTTTCCAAATTATTCAACTTTTAAAAATTCATGAATTTTTTTTCGTGACTTTTCCCTTTTTGAAAATAGTGATTTTTTTTAATTTGCGAACCTTTTTTGAAATGCATGAACTTTTTCTTAAAATCTTGATTTTTTTGAGATCGGATAACTTTTTCTCAAACTCATGAACTTTATTCAGATTTGTATTTTTTTCCCAAATTTATGAACTTCTTTAGAAATAATAAATCTTTTTATAGTGTCAACGGTTAATGCTCCATGTCACCACTCAATGGTCAAGGGTCACCGGTCAATGGACCAAGTCAGGGTCAATGGTCAAAGTGTGCTTATAAGTGGTGTGATCTAATGTAGCAAACCAGGCTATGTTCGCATGCTATTGGGCCGGCCCACAACGATTGTCACACGGGCACCAGAAAAATGAGCGGGCGTAGAAGGCAACGAAGAGGAGCTCTTCCTTGTGGGAGTCCCACAAAGATCACTTCGGTGTGCTGTGAGCGCGTCAAGTGGTGCATCTAACTGCCTGCACGTGCTGCATGCTGGGCACTCCCTCAAAATTTTAGTTTTTTTTTCTATACGCGTTTTTGGGGTTTAAATGAGTTTTTTTTGCGTTTTTTTAACTTTTTCGTTTTCGCCCAATTTGGAGAAAAAAAACTCAAGAAAATATTGGGCGTCCAGGAGAGGCGCAGATTTGCATCTCATGGAGGCATATATTTGCTTCCGCGAGAAGCACAGTTGCGCCTCTCAAAAAGGTGAAAACACCTTTTTCCTTTTTGCTTCCACACGAGGCACATATTTGCTA
>NC_041381.1:227970096-228011580 GCF_002162155.2 Triticum dicoccoides | reverse complement strand
TCAGAAAGGAAAACAAATGCAATTTTTGCTTTCAAGAGAGACACATATTTGCTTATCATGGAGGCACATATTTTCTTGCGCGAGAAGCACAATTGTGCCTCTCGAAAAACGGGAAAACACATTTTTTTTGTTTTCAGGATATGCACATTATTTGCTTTTCATGGAGGCACAGATTTGCTTCCGCGAGAAGCATGATACGTCTCCAACGTATCTATAATTTATGAACTATTCATGACATGTTTACAAAGATTTCATATGATTTTGTTAGAACTAACCCGGACTGACGCTGTTTTCAGCAGAACTACCATGATATCGTTTTTTTGTGCAAAAATAAAAATTCTTGGAATGGGCTGAAAATTTACGGTGATCAATTATAGACCAGAAGAGACCCAGGGAGCACCAGAGCTGTGCCAGGAGGTGACCGAGGAGGCCACAAGATAGGGGGCGCTCCCACCCCCAGGGTGCGCCCTAGGGCTTGTGGGCCCCTCGGGTGTCCTCCTGACTTGTTTCCAATGCCAAATACTCTTATATATACAGAAATCTCCGAAAAGAACACTAGGTCGGAAGTTCCGCTGCCGCAAGCCTCTGTAGGCATGAAAAACCTATCGGGACCCTGTTCAGGCACCCTGCCAGAGGGGGAAATCATCACCGGAGGCCATCTTCATCATCCCGCCGGTCTCCATGATGAGGAGGGAGTAGTTCACCCTCGGGGCTGAGGGTATGTACCAGTAGCTATGTGTTTGATCTCTCTCTCTCTCTCTCTTTCTCGTGTTCTTGATTTGGCACGATCTTGATGTACCGCGAGCTTTGTTATTATAGTTGAATCCGATGGTGTTTCTCCATCTCTACCTTCTTGTGATGAATTGAGTTTTACCTTTAAGGTTTCACTATTATCGGATTGAATACTTTTATGGATGTGAGAACACTTGATGTATTTCTTGCATGGGATACCCGTGGTGACAATGGGGCGTTCTATTGATTCACTTGATGCATATTTTGGCACTCAACTCGGGGATTCCCAAGGTGACATTGGGGTAATCTATGCATAGGGGTTGATGCACGTTTTCGTCCTTATTTCTCCGGTAGAAATATTGGGGCACTCTTTGAGGTTCTTTGTGTTGGATTATCTGAAGTTGTTTGATGCATATCGTATAATTGACTCACGAATACTTGTGGTGACATTGGAGTATCTAGGTGACATTATGGTAGATTAATGTGTATCATATGGTGTTATTTTAGTACGAACTCTAGGGCTGTTTGTGACACTTATAGGAATAGCTCAAAAGATTGATCAAAAAGAATAACTTTGAAGTGGTTTCGTACCCTACAAGCAATTTCATCTTATGTTCTCCGCAATAGGAACTTTAGAGTGACTCTTTGTTGCACATTGAGGGATTGACATATAATTTAATTATGCTATCATTGTTGAGAGACTTTGCACTAGTGAAAGTATGAACCCTAGGCCTTGTTTTAAAGCATTGCAATACCATTTTTGCTCACTTTTATTACTAGTTATCCTGTTGTTTTTATTTATTCAGATTATAAAAATATATTTCTACCATCCATATTACACTTGTATTACCATCTCTTCGCCGAACTAGTGCACCTATATAATTTACCATTGCATTGGGTGTGTTGGGGACACAAGAGACTCTTTGTTATTTGGTTGCAGGGTTGTTTGAGAGAGACCATCTCCATCCTACACCTCCCACAGATTGATAAACCTTAGGCCATCCACTTGAGGGAAATTTGCTACTGTCCTATAAAACTCTGCGCTTGGAGGCCCAACACGAGTCTATAAGAAGAAGGTTGTGTAGTAGACATCAAGCTCTTTTCTGGCATCGTTGCCGGGGAGGTGAGTGCTTGAAGGTATATATTTAGATCGTGCAATTGAATCTTTTAGTTTCTTGTTTTATCACTAGTTTAGTCTATAAAAGAAAACTACAGAAAAATGAAACTAAGGTTGCCTCATATGCTTCATCTTTATAATGTCTTTTGTGAAAATGATGGAAAGAAAAATTGTGCCAAAGTGTTAGAAGAAGAATGGTATATCGAGGTGCTATACAAATGGGTTTTAACCCCTTTCCGCAATGGTGTTCTGAACTGTCGCCAAGTGAGTGACTGCGATAGGGGGGGTCCTTCCCAGACGACCCAGAAACCGTCGGGGATAGGGACCCTCGGTGCATATACAATACTCCCTACTCATTTTTGCTCGCATTGCCATCGTAGTCGGTATCTGTGGTGCTACGTTTACGATGCGCGACTCATCACAAATAGTTCACGATTATAGAAGTAGATAATCACACACATTTAATTCCTCGACTGTGTGCGATTCGATGTAAGAGCGCACACAGTTGTCGCTATAAAACTATATGCGAAGCTTGAATACATCCCACACGATTCATCCATTGTACCCGCGTCAGATGGTAGACCTATCACACACGTTCTTCTATGGCCAAATGTTTGCAATGCGCACAACATCACAAACAATCCATAATTGTGAAGCGTGTGTGATAAGGTGACTATCGCAAACATTTAATGAGAAAGAATTGTGTGCGGTGCTGTTGCTAATCGCACACATTTTTTCTTGGTTGATCGTGTGTAAAGTAGAGATTGATCGCACACATAGTGGATTCTAGAAACGTGTCTGATCTCCACGTCTATCCAGATGTTTCGCTTTCACAAACCGTGTGTAGTGTAATCCCTAATTAATCCCTAATTTAAAAATCACATGTTTTGAATTTGAAAGTAGGCAATCACTTATTTCATATCCAACCATGTTTATTACAAATATAGGTTCAACCATGAATGCATAATTCGATGCACATGTACATACATTGAAGAACTACAGAAGCACCAAGTAAAGAATGATGAACCACAATTGTACTAAAGACTCTAAAGAGAGAGGCGAAAGACATTCTGGTCGCTGGAGAAGGTGAAGTGGAATGCCCATATTGTGCCCTCCTCCATGCATAATGCACGCACGACTCTAGGCCAACCCCTTGTGATGGCTGCCCGTCCATCCTTCACTGTCTTCAATAGGACTTCTTGATGCTCATTGTAGTCTGGATGAACTACTTTAACCTTCATTGTGTGTCCACCAATCATGTACTTTGCGAGGTAATCTTGAGTGAACTGCTTCGGGAACCACTGCGAATGAAAAAGATTCAGACATTGTTGTCTAACAACTCATTATGGGCAGTAAAAAGAGAAGGTAGCAGAGTTTGTAGTTACCATCCTACAGCTCACTGTCGTGTTGGATAGAGCATAAACAAATAATTTTCTTGCCACCATTCGTATCTTTTTGCTAATAATCCTTATCAGTTTCCTCACTTGATGCTTGTTCATGAATATCTCATTGCCCCATACGCAAAAAGTGTCAATGTCTGGATCTTTGCCAAGGGCATATGTACGTACAAGCAACAAGTCAATATTAGAAGCTAACAAGTGTCTAGGCATGGATCTATATGCACTACATTATGGAACGACGGGGGGAGGTCAAGCCGAGGGATGAAACTAACCTCGATGGAAAATGGTGGCCACTCCCGTTGTTGTCCTACATAAGTAGTGGAAAGGCATGATAATGCATCAACCTTAACATCAAACAAATATAGCAAAGGTAAACAACATCATCTCCAAATGATAGCTTGAATGTGTTGGTTTCAGCATGCTGTTAAAGCAGATATAAAATGGAAGGCAATGTTACCGACAACAGGCTTAACAGCCATCAAATATTGCAGTTCAAATTGGTATTGTTCAAAATGAATAGAATGGAGGTAATGCTTAAACATCACACTGGATAAATATGTAAAACTGAAATAAAGGGCATGTGTTAACTACACCAGGCACAACTAGAACCAAATATAGCTGTTCAAACTGGTATTGATGCAGTCGAGCGGCACAGTTCTGACTTGCACATAATGAATATCACGTCGTGAATGACTGAAATAAACAAGCCATAAATGATCAGTACAACAACCAAATATAGCCATTGAAAATTGGACAGAGTCTCATTGCAACCAACCTAACAAGCAAATACAGATAAATAGGGCATATGCTTGAAAACTGGACAAATGCTCACTGATACGTCTCCAAGGTATTTGATTGTTCCATGTTATTATATTATCTGTTTTGGATGTTTAATGGGCTTTAATATGCTCTTTTATATTATTTTTGGGACTAAACGTATTAACCGGAGGCCCAGTGCCAGTTTCTGTTTTTTTTTCCTATTTTAGTGTTTTACAGAACATGAATATCAAACCGAGTCCAAACAGAATGAAACCTTCACGAGGATCTTTCTTGGACCAAAAGCAATCCAGAAGACTTGGAGTCGAAGTCCGGGACTCTACGAGGAGGCCACGAGGCAGGAGGGCGCGCCCAGGGGGTAGGCGCTCCCTCATCCTCGTGGGCCCCTCGTAGCTCCACCGACGTACTTCTTTCGCGTATATGTACTCTTATACCCTAGAAACATCAGGGGGAGCCACGAAAACACTTTTCCACCGCCGCAACCTTCTATACCCATGACATCCCATCTTGGGGCCTTTTCCGCCGATCTGTCGGAGGGGGAATCAATCACGTAGGGCTTCTACATCAACACCGTTGCCTCTCCGATGAAGCGTGAGTAGTTTATCACAGACCTTCGGGTCCATAGTTATTAGCTAGATGGCTTCTTCTCTCTATTTGATTCTCAATACCATGTTCTCCTTGATGTTCTTGGAGATCTATTCGATGTAATATTCTTTTACGGTGTGTTTGCCGAGATCCGATGAATTGTGGATTTATGAACAAGATTATCTATGAATATTATTTGGTTCTTCTCTGAATTCTTATATGCATGATTTGATATCTTTGCAAGTCTCTTCGAATTATCGGTTTAGTTTGGCCTACTAGATTGATCTTTCTTGCAATGGGAGAAGTGCTTAGCTTTGGGTTCAATCTTGCGGTGTCCTTTCCCAGTGACAGTAGGGGCAGCAAGGCACGTATTGTATTGTTGCCATCGAGGATAAAAAGGTGGGGTTTATATCATATTGCTTGAGTATCCCTCTACATCATGTCATATTGCTTAATGTGTTACTCCGTTCTAATGAACTTAATACTCTAGATGCATGCTGGATAATGTTCGATGTGTGGAGTAATAGTAGTAGCTGCAGAATCGTTTCGGTCTACTTGACACGGACATGATGTCTATGTTCATGATCATTGCCTTAGATGTCTTCATAATTATGCGCTCTTCTATCAATTGCTCGGCAGTAATTTGGTCGCCCACCGTAATTCATGCTATCTTGAGAGAAGCCACTAGTGAAACCTATGGCCCCTCGGGTCTCTTTCTTATCATATTACATCTCTTTTATTTACATCGCATCTCGTTTACTATTTGTAATCTTTACTTTCCAATCTATACAACAAAAATATCAAAAATATTTAATTTATTATCTCTATCAAATCTCACTTTTGCGATTGGCCGTGAAGGGATTGACAACCCCTTTATCACGTTGGTTGTAAGGTTCTTGATTGTTTGTGCTGGTACTGGGTGACTTGTGTGTCGTCTCCTACTGGATTTATACCTTGGTTCTGAAACCTGAGGGAAATACTTATGCTACTTTGCTGCATCACCCTTTCCTCTTCAAGGGAAAACCAATGCATGGTCAAGAGGTAGCAAGAAGGATTTTTGGCACCGTTGCCAGGGAGATCTATGCCAAGTCAAGACATACCAAGTACCCATCATAAACTCTTCTCCCTCGCATTACATTATTTGACATTCGCCTCTCGTTTTCCTCACCCCCACTTCTAAAACAAATTTTGAAAACCTTTGCCTTTTCTTCGCCCCTTTTCCGTTCGTCTTTTTTTGCTTGCTTCTTGTGTGCTTGTGTGTTGGATTGATCGCTTGTCACGATGCCTCAAGATAATACTAAATTGTGTGACTTTTCCAATACCAACAACAAGGATTTTATTAGCACCCCGATTGCTCCTACCACCGATGCTGAATCTTGTGAAATTAATAACGCTTTATTGAATCTTGTTATGAAAGATCAATTTCTGGCCTTCCTAGTAAAAAACTGAAGATGTCGCAACCCATCTAAACAACTTCGTTGATTTGTGTGATATGCAAAAGAAGAAAGATGTGGATAATGATATTGTTAAATTGAAGCTATTTCCGTTTTTGCTTAGAGATCGTGCTAAAACTTGGTTCTCTTCTTTGCCTAAAAATAGTGATTCATGGAATAAGTGCAAAGATGCTTTTATCTCTAAGTATTTTCCTCCCGCTAAGATCATCTCTCTTAGGTACGATATTATGAATTTTAAGCAACTTGATCATGAGCATGTTGCACAAGCTTGGGAGAGGATGAAATTAATGATATGTAATTGCCCTACACATGGGTTGAATTTGTGGATGATTATATAAAAAATTTATGTCGGATTGAATTTTGCTTCTAGAAATCTTTTAGATTCGGCTGCGGGAGGCACTTTTATGGAAATCACTTTAGGAGAAGCTACTAAACTCCTAGACAATATTATGGTTAATTATTCTCAATGGCACATCAAAAGATCCACTAGTAAAAAAGTTCATGCGATTGAAGAGATTAATGTTTTGAGTGGAAAGATGAATGAACTTATGAAATTGTTTGCTAATAAAAGTGTTTCTTCTGATTCTAATGATATGCCTTTGTCCACTCTGATTGAGTATAATAATGAATCTATGGATGTGAATTTTGTTGGTAGAAACAATTTTGGTAACAACACGTATGGAGGCAATTTTAATCCTAGGCCGTTTCCTAGTAATTCCTTTAATAATTATGGTAATTCCTACAACAACTCTTATGAAAATTTTAATAGAGAAAAATTCACTGGAGGTCCTCACACTCATCGCGTTGGCCAATTTAGTCCTCGTAGTTAGAAATACCCGAAATACGACCATTAAACTTGTCTCAGGGGTTTACATACGGTCCAATCTATGATTTTTTATACGTATGCGCTAATTTGGCAGTTGGCTGGCTTGTTCACGCGTGCGTTCATTGGCAACTCAACAGCACCTTTTTGGAACGAATCAATACAGGGTTTTCTTTGCAAAATTTCCATAATTAATGCTTCGCCCCTCACCTGGTCGGACCGCACCTGGTCTGCCGCCCCCGCACCTCACCCCTCGCTCTCCTCTCCTTTCCCCTCTCAATGTACCCTACTCCCCAAAATTTCGTCCTCGTCGTCGCTTGCCTCCGGCGCCGCCGCAGCCACTACTGCTGCCCTAAGCTGCCACCGCCTGGATCAACTACCCCCTAGACGACGACGTCATCGACATGTCATCTGCGCCTCCCTCCTGGACCAGCCAGTCGGCGGCTCGATCGACACGAACGCTGATTGCGTGTGCACGCGAGGGACACAGCTCAACTACTTCATGGCCTACACGACCTCCTTCATGGGGCTCATCAATGGGCGGCAGTGACAGGAGCTGGAGGTTCCGGCGAGGCGGTGGCGCTGGCAAAGGTGAGGCGTCGAACGCGCGTGCCCGGGTGCTGGCTTGGCTGCAGGAGGCCACGGGCCTCGCCACGCTCTTCAACATGGTGACGTGGGGGTGGCTGGACGCCGATGTGCCAGAGGACTTCATGAACCGGGCAAGCATCAAGATGGTGCTGACCGTGCGGACCAATGTCTCGTGGGAGGCCTACGCGGCGGTGATGGTCACCGCGTCGCAGGTGGAAGCGCTACTGCGGCGAGAGGGCATGCGCATGCTGCTGTACGAGGGTGTCTGGGACCTGTGGGACAGGAAGGCATGGCTGGAGGAGGTAGACTGGGACTGGATGATGACGCTGAGGGAAGCGGAGCGGGCCCTGTGGCGCAGCATCGCTACCCACTGGCGCTTCGTCCACGGCCATCCTCCTAAGCTTAGCGCTGCCGATTGTGGCCTGGCTACTCGATGCTTGACCTGTCAGCTGCATCTTGGTACATGGAGCTGGAGCATAGGAACCATCTCTGTCGTCCACCCCTCCTCGCTTCTCCGGCAAGCTTACCGGGCCGGCGGCCACCGTCCCTAGCGTCCATGAACGTGTTCCTCGGTGCCCTGGCAGCTCACCAACTTCTCTGCTCACTGCATCGCTACTTACAGGCACTTCATTCATGGCTCCCAGCTTAGCTATGCCGGTTGTGGCATGGCTACTGGACATTTGACCTGTTGGTTGTATCTTAGGACATGGAGCTGGAACTGCTGGCTGCATCTTGGCACGTGAGAATGTGCAATAGCTCTATTGCCAGTGACCAATCTGCTGATACATGTGCAATCTACAAAAGTTTCGGTGATCTACATAGCATGTTGTTCTATCAACACCGAAGATGATCACCAGAAGGAAAAAGGAAGACAGAAGAGCCAGCAGAACGATCAGTAGATCTCCATCTCAGTCTGTTGTTGTGCATGCCTCTGTCATATGTAGTTTAGGATGGTTGATGCTTTGTACATTTTTCTTCAGAATTTTCTACTCAAGTTAAGATAGGGTAGTTGATGCGGATTGGAGAGCTTCTGTTGTATAAATGAATTTGATGTACACCCAAGAATACAATCTGCAATCTGTATTGCTTCCTGCTTGCTTGTTGAATAAAGAGATAAACAGAGTCATGACAAATACCATGAGCCTTTTGAAGCTCCTGTAGAATCTGCAATGTGCATTGTTGCACTTGCCTGTTCCTGGTACTTGAAGCTCTTGGCATTAGTAGTTCATAATACTTACACTGACGGTAGAAAGTTATAGGGAAATATACAACAGAACAAAGAGAAGCAAACAAATACAACTTGATCATCAGATCATTTTTTAGGGGATCATCAGATCAATTTCAGTTGAAACTTAGAACTTCAGGAAAGTTTCGCTTCGTCCATGACAATGGGGCAAAAATTGAAGTTGACTAATTACATGGTGAAAAATTACAGTTGTTACATCACACAATTGAATTTACAGTGACAAGCACTCCCACCAGAATCATTGCGGCAATTACAAATCACACAATTGAATTTACAGCCTCCCAATCTGCATCAACACCAAAAGAGGATCCATCTATCCATGCCCTCAACACCAAAGAGGATCAATCCACACACAGTCAGCACTTGGCGTCGCACAGCATGGCCTCCAGCTGCCGCACCTGTGCACCGACCTTCTTTTCTTGCTCCTCGAGCTGGCCGATCTCCTCAGTGAGCCGTGCTGCCTCCGTGCGCATGCGTTCCATGGGCGCCTGGAGGCTTTCTCCATTGACGAACTCGAGCTCCGTCCGTGCCATGCCTATGCCTAGCTTGACTTCCGCCGCCTGCAGCGAAGGCGAGCTGTTGTGTCCAAGGATTGGCCGAATCTGTGGTAGAGCCGTCTGTCGCCGGGGCGCCGAGGAACACGGACTGGCGCAGAGATCAGTGGGGCCGGCGGCGGCCGAGGGTCCCCATCGGGACGGCGTGAATCGTGCCCCCGTTATGCGAAGTAGACGACGCCGGTCTAGGAGCAGACCATGCGGCGGCGATTATTTTAATTTCTGGCGAATTTGCAGAAACCCCCTCCTATCTTTGCGTACTTGCGGTGTTTCGGCTTTGATTCAAGAAAAATTGCTTAAGATTGATGAGCTGGCTAGGAACGTGGATAGAATTTCTCTTGAAGTTATTCTTTGAAACTTAGATCTATTCCACCTAAGCATGATATCAATGAGTCTCTCAAAGCCATGAGAATTTCCATTGATGAGTGCAAAGAAAGAACCGCTAGGATGCATGCCAAAAAAGATTGCTTTATGAAGGCGTGTTCTTCTAGTTTTCATGATAATAATGATGAAGATCTAAAAGTGATTGATGTGACTCCTATTAAATCTTTGTTTTCCAATATGAATTTGATAAAGATGAGACTGGATATGAGTCAACTTTAGTTAAAAGGCGTGCCAATGATTCGGAGTTTTTAGATCTAGATGCAAAAATTGATAAAAGTGAGATTGAAGAGGTCAAGACTTTAAATAGCAATGAACCCACTATTTTGGATTTCAAGGAATTTAATTATGATAATTGCTCTTTGATAGATTGTATTTCCTTGTTGCAATCTATGCTAAATTCTCCTCATGCTTATAATCAAAATAAATCTTTTACTAAACATATCGTTGATGCTTTGATGCAATCTTATGAAGAAAAGCTTGAACTAGAAGTTTCTATCCCTAGAAAACTTGAAGATGAGTGGTAACCTACTATTAAAATTAAGATTAAAGATTATGGATGCTATGCTTTGTGTGATTTGGGTGCTAGCGTTTCCACGATTCCAAAAACTTTGTGTGATGTGCTAGGTTTCCGTGAATTTGATGATTGTTCTTTAAATTTGCATCTTGCGGATTCCACCATTAAGAAACCCATGGGAAGAATTAATGATGTTCTTATTGTTGCAAATAAGAATTATGTGCCTATAGATTTTATTCTTCTTGATATAGATTGCAACCCTACATGTCCTATTATTCTTGGTAGACCTTTCCTTAGAACGATTGGTGCAATTATTGATATGAAAGAAGGAAATATTAGATTTCAATTTCCGTTAAGGAAGGGCATGGAACACTTTCCTAGGAGGAAAATTAAATTTCCATATGAATCTATTATGAGAGACACTTATGGATTGCATACCAAAGATTGCAATACTAGATCTATTCCTGTTTTTATACCTAGCTAGGAGCGTTAAACGATAGCGCTTGTTGGGAGGCAACCCAATTTTATTTTTCTTTTGTACTTTTTGCTCCTGTTTATTAATAAATAATTCATCTAGATTCTGGTTAGATGTGGTTTTATGTTTTAATTAGTGTTTGTGCCAAGTAGAACCTCTGGGAAGACTTGGGTGAAGTCTTTGCGGTCTTGCTGTAAAAAACAGAAACTTTTGCGCTGACGAGAATCGCTGTCATTTTTTACTGGGGGGTGATTTTAGGTTGATTCTTTTTGCAAATGATTAATAGACACGTCCACCAGTTTATTTCAAAAAAATTAGAGTTACAAAGGTATTCGAAAGTTACAGATTGCTACAGACTCTTCTGTTTTTGATAGATTCTGTTTTTCGTGTGTTGTTTGCTTATTTTGATGAATCTATGAGTAGTATCGAGGGGTATGAACTATAGAGAAGTTGGAATATAGTAGGGTTAACACCAATATAAATAAATAATGAGTTTATTACAGTACCTTAAAGTGGTGGTTTGTTTTATTATACTAATAGAGATCATGAAATTTTCTGTTGAAGTTTTGTGTTGTGAAGTTTTCAAGTCTTTGGCTAAAGATTTGATGAATTTTGGAATAAGGAGTGGCAAGCCTAAGCTTGGGGATGCCCAAGGCACCCCAAGATAATTCAGTGACAACCAAAAGCCCAAGCTTGGGGATGCCCCGGAAGGCATCCCCACTTTCGTCTTCGTCTATTGGTAACTTTATTTGAGGCTATATTTTTATTCACCACATGATATGTGTTTTGCTTGGAGTGTCTTGTATCATTTGAGTCTTTGCTTTTTAGTTTACCACAATCATCCTTGTTGTACACACCTTTTGGGAGAGACACACATGAATCGGAATTTATTATAATACTCTATGTGCTTCACTTATATCTTTTGAGCTAGACAATAATGCTCTAGTGCTTCACTTATATCTTTTTAGCACGGTGGTGGTTTTATTTTATAGAAATTATTGAGCTCTCATGCTTCACTTATATTATTATGAGAGTCTTTTAGAACAACATGGTAATTTGCTTTAGTTATAAAATTAGTCCTAATATGATGGGCATCCAAGATGGGTATAATAAAAACGTTCATATAAAGTGCACTGAATACTATGGAAAGTTTGATTCGTTATGATTGTTTTGAGATATGAAGATGGTGATATTAGAGTCATGCTAGTTGAGAAGTTCTAAATTTGAGAAATACTTGTGTTAAAGTTTGTGATTCCCGTAGCATATGCACGTATGGTGAACCGTTATGTGATGAAGTTGGAGCATGATTTATTTATTGATTGTCTTCCTTATGAGTGGCGGTCGGGGACAAGCGATGGTCTTTTCCTACCAATCTATCCCCCTAGGAGCATGCATGTAGTACTTCGTTTCGATAACTAATATTTTTTTGCAATAAGTATGTGAGTTCTTTATGACTAATGTTGAGTCCATGGATTATACGCACTCTCACCCTTCCACCATTGCTAGCCTCTCTAGTATCGTGCAACTTTCACCAGTACCATACACCCACCATATACCTTCCTCAAAACAACCACCATACCTACCTATTATGGTATTTCCATAGCCATTCCGAGATATATTGCCATGCAACTTTCCACCGTTCTGTTTATTATGACACGCTCCATCATTGTCATATTGCTAGCATGATCATGTAATTCAC
The DNA here is from genome assembly GCF_002162155.2 of Triticum dicoccoides. Lineage (NCBI taxonomy): Eukaryota > Viridiplantae > Streptophyta > Magnoliopsida > Poales > Poaceae > Triticum > Triticum dicoccoides. The sequence goes on along the minus strand of NC_041381.1, from coordinate 227,999,232 downwards.
ATCGTATTTGTGGTAAAGTGACCATTCATAATTTTTCATACATGTCACTCTTGAATCATTGCACATCCCGGTATACCGCCAGAGGCATTCACATAGAGTCATATTTTGTTCTAAGTATCGAGTTGTAATTCTTGAGTTGTAAGTAAATAAAAGTGTGATGATCTTCATTATTAGAGCATTGTCCCAGTGAGGAAAGGATGATGGAGACTATGATTTCCCCACAAGTCGGGATGAGACTCCGGATTAAAAAAAGAGGACATAAAAAAGAAGAGAGAAAAGGCCCAAATAAAAAAAATGAGAGACAATGCTACTATCCTGTTACCACAATTGTGCTTCAAAGTAGCACCATGGTCTTCATGATGGAGAGTCTCCTATGTTATCACTTTCATATACTAGTGGGAATTTTTTATTATAAAACTTGGCTTGTATATTGCAATGATGGGCTTCCTCAAAAGTGCCCTAGGTCTTTGTGAGCAAGCAAGTTGGATGCACACTCACTTAGTTTTCTTTTTGAGCTTTCATACACTTATAGATCTAGTGCATCCGTTGCATGACAATCCCTACTCACTCACATTGATATCTATTGATGGGCATCTCCATAGCCCGTTGATACGCCTAGTTGATGTGAGGCTATCTTCTCTTTTTTGTCTTCTCCACAACCACCATTCTATTCCACATATAGTGTTATGTCCATGGCTCATGCTCATGTATTGCATGAAGATTGAAAAAAGTTTGAGAACATGAAAAGTATGAAACAATTGCTTGGCTTGTCATCGGGGTTGTGCATGATTAAATACTTTGTGTGATGAACATAGAGCATAACCAGACTATATGATTTTGTAGGGATAACTTTCTTTGGCCATGTTATTTTGAGAAGACATGATTGCTTTGTTAGTATGCTTGAAGTATTATTATTTTTATGTTAATATTAAACTTTTGTCTTGAATCTTTCGAATCTGAACATTCATGCCATAATAAAGGAAATTACATTGATAAGTATGCTAGGTAGCATTCCACATCAAAAATTCTATTTTTATCATTTACCTACTCCAGGACGAGCAGGAATTAAGGTTGGGGATGCTTGAGACGTCTCCAACGTATCTATAATTTTTGATTGTTCCATGCTATTATATTATCTGTTTTGGATGTTTAATGGGCTTTAATATGCTCTTTTATATTATTTTTGGGACTAAACTATTAACCAGAGGCCCAATGCCAGTTTCTGTTTTTTTGCCTACATTAGTGTTTTACAGAAAAGGAATATCAAACGGAGTCCAAACGGAATGAAACCTTCACGAGGATCTTTCTTGGACCAAAAGCAATCCAAAAGACTTGGAGTTAAAGTGTGGGACTCTACGAGGAGGCCACGAGGCAGGAGGGCGCGCCCAGGGGGTAGGCGCGCCCACACCCTCGTGGGCCCCTCTAGCTCCACCGACGTACTTCTTTCGCCTATATATACTCTTATACCCTAGAAACATCAGGGGAGCCACAAAAACACTTTTCCACCGCCACAACCTTTTGTACCCGTGAGATCCCATCTCGGGGGCCTTTTCCGGCGATCTACCGGAGGGGGAATCAATCACGGGGGGCTTCTACATCAACACCATTGCCTCTCCGATGAAGCGTGGGTAGTTTACCACAGACCTTCGGGTCCATACTTATTAGCTAGATGACTTGTTCTCTCTCTTTGATTCTCAATACCATGTTCTCCTCGATGTTCTTGGAGATCTATTCGATGTAATATTCTATTGCGGTGTGTTTGCCGAGATATGATGAATTGTGGATTTATGAACAAGATTATCTATGAATATTATTTGGCTCTTCTCTGAATTCTTATATGCATGATTTGATATCTTTGCAAGTCTCTTCGAATTATCAGTTTAGTTTGGCCTACTAGATTGATCTTTTTTGCAATGGGGAAGTGCTTAGCTTTGGGTTCAATCTTGCGGCGTCCTTTCCCAGTGACAGTAGGGGCAGTAAGGCACGTATTGTATTGTTGCCATCGAGGATAAAAAGATGGGGTTTATATCATATTGCTTGAGTTTATCCCTTTACATCATGTCATCTTGCTTAATGCGTTACTCTGTTCTTATGAACTTAATACTCTAGATGCATGTTGGATAGCGGTCGATGTGTGGAGTAATAGTAGTAGATGTAGAATTGTTTCAGTCTACTTGACACGGATGTGATGCCTATGTTCATGATCATTGCCTTAGATGTCTTCATAACTATACGCTCTTCTATCAATTGCTCGACAGTAATATGTTCACCCACCGTAATTCATGCTATCTTGAGAGAAGCCACTAGTGAAACCTATGGCCCCCGGCTCTCTTTCTTATCATATTACATCTCTTTTATTTACATCGCATCTCGTTTACTATTTTGCAATCTTTAGTTTCCAATCTATACAACAAAAATACCAAAAATATTTACTTTATTATCTCTATCAGATCTCACTTCCGCGATTGGCCGCGAAGGGATTGACAACCCCTTTATCGCATTGGTTGCAAGGTTCTTGATCATATGTGCAGATACTGGGTGACTTGTGTGTCATCTCCTACTGGATTGATACCTTGGTTCTTAAAACGGAGGGAAATACTTATGCTACTTTGCTGAATCACCCTTTCCTCTTCAAGGGAAACCAACGCATGCTCAAGAGGTAGCACTCACTACAACCAACCAAACAAGCAAATACGGATAAACAAGGCATCTGCTTGAAATTTGGACAAATGCTCACCCAACCAACCTAACAACCAAATATAGATAAACAAGGCATCTGCTTGATAACTGGACAAATTCTCACTGCAACCAACCTAAGAACCAAATACATATAAACAAGGCATCTGCTTGATAACTAGAAAAATGCTCACCGCAACCAACCTAGCAACCAAATGCAGATAAACAAGGCATCTACTCACTATTGACAACCAAATATAGCCATTCGTGAAACAGAAGTGGACAATTCATACTTAAACATCACATAGCCCTATTGAACAATACATTTTTTGCATAACTGAAATAGTTAAACATGACACAGTTAAAGCACCGCACGACAAATGCTACTACAACAAAGGGTATGGGTTGGAAAGCTAGAAAAGGTAAGATTTGCTGATAGGATGTTGCCTCACATGTCATGGACAGGATCCTTCCAGTTGGAAGAGCACAGACCCATGGTGCGCTCTCTGATGTCACAGATGGGCTGTTTCACCTTGGAAGTACATTTGTGGGTGCCCTCCTCATGGTCGTGGTTGATGAGATCTGGCTTGGCAATTGAGGATCCCATGACGCCGTCGTAGAACATGTCCTTCAGAAATGACAAAATGGGCTCGATGGCGTACAAGGATCGGAAATCCTTGTCCGCTTGTCAGAGGAGATCAGTGGCAGGGACATCAAAGAGATCAACGGTGGTTGAACCAGAGGAGTTGGGGATGGACCACTTAACCTGTGACATGCCCCCCGTGAAGCTGTCACTGTCGACGAGCTTAATGTCGTAGCCAGCTTTCCGAGATACAGTAATACGCTAGCCCGCAGACATGAAACCTTCTGCATGGCAACATATTCAACGTATTTGCCGGCTTCCGCAATGACGTGTTGCTTCGGGATCGATAGGTCATGGTGAACGGTGGCCACCTCACCAACGTCCGCCGCAGAGGCCATTTTAAACCTCTTGTTGGGGAACGTGTAATTCAAAATTTTCCTATGATCATGTAAGATCTATCTAGGAGATGCATAGCAACGAGACGAGAGAGTGTGTCCACGTACCCTCATAGACCGAAAGCAGAAGCGTTTAGTAACGCGGTTGATGTAGTCGAACGTCTTCATGATCCAACCGATCCAAGTACCGAACATACGACACCTCCGTGTTCAGCACACGTTCAGCATGATGACGTCCCTCGAGCTCTTGATCTAGTTGAGGACGAGGGAGAGTTCCATCAGCACGATGGCGTGGCAACGGTGTTGATCATGTTACCGACGTAGGGCTTCGCCTAAGCACTACGACGATATGACCGAGGTGTTAAACTGTGGAGGGGGCACCGCACACGGCTAAGAGATTGTCTGTTGTGCTTTGGGGTGCCCCTGCCCCCGTATATAAAGGAGGGAGGGAGGAGGCCAGCGGCCAGGAGGGTCGCGCCTATAGGGGGAGTCCAACTAGGATTCCCAATCCTAGTTGGAGTCCCCTTCCTTTCCAAGAGGGGGAGAGAGGGAAGAAGTAGGAGAGGGAGAAGGAAAGAGGGGGGCGCCCTCCTCCTAGTCCAATTCGGACCAGCCAGGGGGGAGGGCGCGGCCACCCTGCGGCCCTCCTCTCCTTTCCACTAAAGCCCATTAAGGCCCACTACTTCCCCCGAGGGGTTCCGGTAACCTCCCGGTACTCCGAAAAATGTCCGAACTCTTCCGAAACCTTTCCGGTGTCCGAACATAACCTTCCAATATATCAATATTTATGTATCGACCATCTCGAGACTCCTCGTCATGTCCGTGATCTCATCCTGGTCTCAAAGAAACTTCGGTCATCAAAAGCACATAATTCATAATACAAATCTTCATCAAACATTAAGCGTGCGGACCCTAAGGGTTCGAGAACTATGTAGACATGATCGAGACACATCTCCGATCAATAACCAATAGAGGAACCTGGATGCTCATATTGGCTCCTACATATTCTATGAAGATCTTTATTGGTCAAACCGCACAACAACATACGTTGTTCCCTTTGTCATCAGTATGTTACTTGCCCGAGATTCAATCGTCGGTATCATCATACCTAGTTCAATCTCGTTACCGGAAAGTCTCTTTACTCGTTCCATAATGCTTCATCCCGCAACTAACTCATTAGTCACATTGCTTGCAAGGCTTATAGTGATGAGCATTACCGAGAGGGCCCAGAGATACCTCTCCGATATACGGAGTGACAAATCCTAATCTCGATCTATGCCAACCCACCATACACCTTCGGAGACACCTGTAGAGCATATTTAGAATCACCCAGTTACGTTGTGATGTTTGATAGCACACAAGGTGTTCCTCCGGTATTCGGGAGTTGCATAATCTCATAGTTAGAGGAACATGTATAAGTCATGAAGAAAGCAATAGCAATAAAACTTATCGATCATTATTCTAAGCTAACGGATGGGTCTTGTCGATCACATCATTCTCTCATGATGTGATCTCGTTCATCAAATGACAACACATGTCTATGGTCAGGAAACATAACCATCTTTTATTAATGAGCTAGTCAAGTAGAGGCATACAAGGGACACTTTGTTTTGTCTATGTATTCACACATGTACTAAGTTTCCGGTTAATACAATTCTAGCATGAATAATAAACATTTATCATGATATAAGGAAATATAAATAACAACTTTATTATTGCCTCTAGGGCATATTTCCTTCAGTCTCCCACTTGCACTAGAGTCAATAATCTAGTTCACATTGCCATGTGATTTAACACCAATAGTTCACATATGTATGTGATTAACACCCATAGTTCACCTCGCCATGTGACCAGCAACCAAAGGGTTTACTAGAGTCAATAATCTAGTTCACATCGCTATGTGATTAACATCCAAAGAGTACTAAGGTGTGATCATGTTTTGCTTGTGAGAAAAGTTTAGTCAACGGGTCTGCCAAATTCAGAGCCGTGTGTATTTTGCAATTTTTATATGTCTACAATGCTCTGCATGGAGCTACTCTAGCTAATTGCTCCCACTTGCAAATATGTATCCAGATTGAGACTCAGAGTCATCTGGATTGGTGTAAAGCTTACATCAACATAACTCTTTACGACGAACTCTTTATCACCTCCATAACCGAGAAATACTTCCTTAGTCCTCTTAGGTAACTAAGGATAACTTTGACCAATGTACAGTGATCCACTCCTGGATCACTATCGTACCCCCTTGCCAAACTCATAGCAAGGCACACAACTGGTCTGGTACATAGCATGGCATACTTTATAGAACCTATGATGGAGGCATAGGGAATGACGGAGGCATAGGTCGGGCTTTGAGTCTTACTCAATTTTACACCTTCTAATACAGGCAAGAACTCCTTCTTTGACTGATCCATTTTGAACTCTTTCAAAATCTTGTCAAGGTATGTACTCATTGAAAAATCTTATCAAGTGTCTTGATCTATCTCTATAGATCTTGATGCCCAATATGTAAGCAGCTTCACCGAGGTCTTTCTTTGAAAATCTCCTTTCAAACACTCCTTTATGCTTTCCAGAAAATTCTACATCATTTCCGATTAACAATATGTCATTCACATATACTTATCAGAAAGGCTGTAGTGCTCCCACTCACTTTATTGTAAATACAGGCTTCACTTCAGGTCCGTATAAAACTATATGCTTTGATCAACTTATCAAAGCGTATATTCCAACTCTGGGATGCTTGCTCCAGTCCATAGATGGATCACTGGAGCTTGCACATTTTGTTAGCACCTTTAGGATTGACAAAACCCTCTGGTTGCACCTTTAGGATTGTAAATACAGGCTTCACCGTAAGTCAGTATAAAACTATATGCTTTGATCAACTCATCAAAGCATATATTCCAACTCCGAGATGCTTGCACCAGTCCATAGATGGATCGCTGGAGCTTGCACACCTTTTTAGTACCTTTAGAATCAACAAAACCTTCGGGTTTCATCATATACAACTCTTTTTTAGGAAATATCCATTTAAGGAATGCAGTTTTGACATCCATTTGCCAGATTTCATAAAATATGGTAATTGCTAACATGATTTGGATGGACTTAAGCATCGCTACAGTTGAGAAAATCTCATTGTAGTCAACACCTTGAACTTGTCAAAAACCTTTTGCAAGAAGTCGAGCTTTGTAGATAGTAACACTACTATCAGCGTCTGACTTCCTCTTGAAGATCCATTTATTTTCTATGGCTTGCTGGTAATCGGGCAAGTCCACCAAAGTCCACACTTTGTTCTCATACATGGATCCCATCTTAGATTTCAGGCCTCAATCCATTTCACGGAATCTGGGCTCATCATCGCTTCCTCATAGTTCATAGGTTCATCATGGTCTAGTAACATGACTTCCAGAATAGGATTACCGTACCACTCTGGAGCGGACCATACTCTGGTTGACCTATGAAGTTCGGTAGTAACTTGATCTGAAGTTTCATGATCATCATCATTAGCTTCTTCACTAATTGGTGTAGGAATCACTGGAACTGATTTCTGTGATGAACTACTTTCCAATTCGGGAGAAGGTACAATTACCTCATCAAGTTCTACTTTCCTCCCACTCACTTCTTTCGAGAGAAACTCCTTCTCTAGAAAGGATCCATTCTTAGCAACGAATATCTTGCCTTCGGATCTGTGATAGAAGGTGTGCCCAATAGTTTATTTTTGGGTATCCTACGAAGACACATTTCTCCGATTTGGGCTCGATCTTATCAGGTTGAAGTTTGTTCACATAAGGATCGCAACCCTAAACTTTAAGAAATGATAGCTTAGGTTTGTTGCCAAACCATAGTTCATACGGTGTCGTCTCAACGGATTTGGATGGTGCCCTATTTAATGTGAATGCAGCTGTCTCTAATGCATAATCCCACAATGATAGTGGTAAATTGGTAAGAGACATCATAGATTGCACCATATCTAATAAAGCGCGGTTACGATGTTCGGACACACCATTACGCTGTGGTGTTCCAAGTGGCGTGAGCTATGAAACTATTCCACATTGTTTTAAATGAAGGCCAAAGTCATAATTCTAATATTTACCTCCACGATCAGATCGTAGAAACTTTATTTTCTTGTTACAATGATTCTCCACTTCACTCTGAAATTCTTTGAACTTTTCAAATGTTTCAGACTTGTGTTTCATTAAGTAGATACACCCATATCTTCTCAAATCATCTGTGAAGGTCAGAAAATAATGATACCTGCCAAGAGCCTCAACACTCATCCGACCACATACATCGGTATTGTATTATTTCCAATAAGTCATTAACTCGTTCCGTTGTTCCGGAGAACAGAGTTTTAGTCATCTTGCCCATAAGGCATGGTTCGCAAGTATCAAATGATTCATAATCAAGTGATTCCAAAATCCCATCAGCATGGAGTTTCTTCATGCGCTTTACACCAATATGACCTAAATGGCAGTGCCACAAGTATGTTGCGCTATCATTATCAACTTTGCATCTTTTGGTATCAATATTATGAATATGTGTATCACTACGATCAAGATTCAATAAACCATCAACATTGGGTGTATGACCATAGAAGGTTTTATTCATGTAAATAGAGTAACAATTATTCTCTGTCTAAAATGAATAACCGCATTGCAATAAACATGATCTAATCATATTCATGCTTTATTGCAAACACCAAATAACATTTATTTAGGTTCAACTCTAATCCCGAAAGTGTAGGGGGTGTGCGATGATGATCATATCAATCTTGGAACCACTTCCAACATACATCGTCACTACACCCTCAACTAGTCTCTATTTATTCCGCAACTCCTGTTTTGAGTAACTAATCTTAGCAACTGAACAACTATCAAATACCCAGGGGTTACTACGAGCATTAGTAAGGTACACATCAATAACATGTATATCAAATATACCTTTGTTCACTTTGCCATCCTTCTTATCCACCAAGTATTTGGGGTAACTCCGCTTCTAGTGACCATTTCCTTTGCAGTAGAAGCACTTAGTTTCAGGCTTAGTCCAGCTTTGGGCTTCTTCACGGGAGTGAAAACTTGCTTGCCATTCTTCTTGAAGTTCCCTTTATTTCCCTTTGCCCTTTTCTTGAAAGTAGTGATCTTGTTTAATCATCAACACTTGATGCTTTTTCTTGATTTCTACCTTCATTGATTTCAGCATCACGAAGAGCTCGGGAATCGCTTTTGTCATCCCTTGCATATTATAGTTCATCATGAAGTTCCAGTAATTTGGTGATGGTGACTAGAGAACTCAGTCAATCACTGTCTTATCTGGAAGATTAACTCCCACTTGATTCAAGCGATTGTAGTACCCAGACATTCTAAGCACATGCTGACTAGCTGAGCTATTCTCCTCCATCTTTTTAGGCGAAGTACTTGTCAGAGGTCTCATACCTATCGACACGGGCATGACTCTAAAATACCAATTTCATCTCTTGGAACATCTCATATGCTCAGTGGCGTTTCAAAATGTTTTGAAGTCCCGGTTCTAAGCCGTAAAGCATGGTGCATGCTACCTCTTGAGCATGCGTTGGTTTTCCCTTGAAGAGGAAAGGGTGATGCAGCAAAGTAGCGTAAGTATTTCCCTTAGTTTTGAGAACCAAGGTATCAATCCAGTAGGAGACGACGCACAAGTCACCGAATACCTGCACAAACAATCAAGAACTTGCAACCAACGCGATAAAGGGGTTGTCAATCCCTTCAGGATCACTCGCAAAAGTGAGATCTGATAGAGATAGTAAAGTAAATATTTTTGGTATTTTTGGTTTATAGATTGGAAAGTAAAGATTGCAAAATAATAGATCAGAAACTAGCAAGATGTAAACGAGATTTAATATAATGGAAAAGAGACCCGGGGGCCATAGGTTTCACTAGTGGCTTGTCTCGAGATAGCATATATTATGGTGGGTGAACAAATTACTGTCGAGCAATTGATAGAAAAGCACATAATTATGATGACATCTAAGGCAATGATCATGAACATAGGCATCACGTCCGTGTCAAGTAGACCGACTCCTGCCTGCATCTACTACTATTACTCCACACATTGACCGCTATCCAGCATGCATCTACAGTATTAAGTTCATAAAGAATGGAGTAACGCATTAAGCAAGATGACATGATGTAGAGGAATTACTCAAGTAATATGATGGAAACCCCATCTTGTTATCCTCGATGGCAACAATACAATATGTGCCTTGCTGCCCCTACTGTCACTGGGAAAGGACAATGCAAGATTGAACCCAAAGCTAAGCACTTCTCCCATTGGAGGAAAGATCAATCTAGTAGGCCAAACTAAACCGATAATTCGAAGAGACTTGCAAAGATATCAAATCATGCATATAAGAATTCAGAGAAGAACCAAATAATATTCATAGACAATCTTGTTCACAAATCCACAATTCATCAGATCTCGTCAAACACACCGCAAAAGAGTATTACATCGAATAGATCTCCAAGAACATCGAGGAGAACTTGGTATTGAGAATCAAAGAGAGAGAAGAAGCCATCTAGCTAATAACTATGGACCCGAAGGTCTGTGTTAAACTACTCACGCTTCATCGAACAGGTAATGGTGTTGATGTAGAAGCCCTCCGTGATCGAATCCCCCTCTGGCAGGATACCAGAAAAGGTCCCTAGATGGGATCAAACGGGTACAGAAGGTTGCAGCGGTGGAAAAGTGGTTTCGTGGCTCTCTATGATGTTTTCAGGGTATAAGAGTATATACAGGCGAAGGAGCTAGGTCAGGGGAGCCACGAGGGGCCCAGGAGAGTGGGGGCGCACCTACCCCCCTGGGCGCACCCTCCTGCCTCGTGGCCTCCTCGTTGCGTCTCTGACTTCATCTCCAAGTCTTCTGGTTTGCTTTCGATCCAAGAAAGATCATCGTGAAGGTTTCATTCCGTTTGGACTCCGTTTGGTATTCCTTTTCTGCAAAACTCTAAAATAGGAAAAAAAACAAAAACTGGCAGTGGGCCCTCGGTTAATAGGTTAGTCCCAAAAATAATATAAAATAGCATATTAAAGCCCATTAAACATCCAAACAGATAATATAATAGCATGGAACAATCAAAAATTATAGATACGTTGGAGACGTATCAAGCATCCCCAAGCTTAATTCCTGCTCGTCCTCGAGTAGGTAAATGATAAAAACAAAATTTTTGATGTGGAATGCTACCTAACATATTTATCCATGTAATTTTATTTATTGTGGCATGAATGTCCAGATCCGAAAGATTCAAGACAAAAGTTTAATATTGACATAAAAATAATAATACTTCAAGCATACTAACAAAGCAATCATGTCTTGTAGAAATAACATGGCCATAGAAAGCTATCCCTATAAAATCATATAGTCTGGCTATGCTCTATCTTCATCACATAAAATATTTAGATCATGCACAACCCCGATGACAAGCCAAGCAATTGTTTCATACTTTTGATGTTCTCAAACTTTTTCAATCTTCACGCAATACATGAGCGTGAACCATGGACATAGCACAATAGGTGGAATAGAAGGGTGGTTGTGGAGAAGACAAAAAGGAGAAGATAGTCTCACATCAACTAGGCGTATCAACGGGCTATGTAGATACCCATCAATAGATATTAATGTGAGTGAGTAGGGATTGCCATGCAATGGATGCACTAGATCTATAAGTGTATGAAAGCTCAAAAAGAAACTAATTGGGTGTGCATCCAACTTGCTTGCTCACGAAGTCCTAGGGCACTTTGAGGAAGCCCAACATTGGAATATACAAGCCAACTTCTATAATGAAAAATTCCCACTAGTATATGAAAGTGACAACATAGCAGACTCTCTATCATGAAGATCATGGTGCTACTTTGAAGCACAAGCGTGGAAAAAGGATAGTAACATTGCCCCTTCTCTCTTTTTCTCTCATTTTTTTATTTGGGCCTTCTCTCTTTTTTATGGCCTCTTTTTTCCGTCCGGAGTCTCATCCCGACTTGTGGGGGAACCATAGTCTCCAACATCCTTTCCTCACATGGGACAATGCTCTAATAATGAAGATCATCACACTTTTATTTACTTACAACTCAAGAATTAGAACAATCTATGACTCTATGTCAATGCCTCCGGCGGTGTACCGGGATGTGCAATGATTCAAGAGTGACATGTATGAAAAAATTATGAACGGTGGCTTTGCCACAAATACGATGTCAACTACATGATCATGCAAAGCAATATGACAATGAATGAGCGTGTCATAATAAACGGAACGGTGGAAAGTTGCATGGAGATATATCTCGAAATGGCTATGTAAGTGCCATAATAGGTAGGTATGGTGGCTGTTTTGAGGAAGGTATATGGTGGGTGTATGGTACTGATGAGAGTTGCGTGGTACTAGAGAGGCTAGCAATGGTGGAAGGGTGAGAGTGCGTATAATCCATGGACTCAACATTAGTCATAAAGAACTCACATACTTACTGCAAAAATCTATTAGTTACCGAAATGAAGTACTACACACATGCTCCTAGGGGGATAGATTGGTAGGAAAAGACCATCGCTCGTCCCCGACCGCCACTCATAAGGAAGACAATCAATAAATAAATCATGCTCCAACTTCATCACATAACGGTTCACCATACGTGCATGCTACAGGAATCACAAAGTTTAACACAAGTATCTCTCAAATTCACAACTACTCTACTAGCATGACTCTAATATCACCATCTTAATATCTCAAAACAATAATAAAGAATCAAACTTCTCATAGTATTCAATGCACTTCATATGAAAGTTTTTATTATACCTATCTTGGATGCCCATCATATTAGGACTAATTTAATAACCAAAGCAAATTACCATGCTGTTCTAAAAGACTCTCAAAATAATATAAGTGAAGCATGAGAGTTCAATAATTTCTATAAAATAAAACCACCGCCGTGCTCTAAAAAGATATAAGTGAAGCACTAGAGCAATATTGTCTAGCTCAAAAAGATATAAGAGAAGCACATAGAGTATTCTAACAAATCACGATTCATGCGTGTCTCTCCCGAAAGGTGTGTACAGCAAGGATGATTGTGGTAAACTAAAAAATCAAAGACTCAAATCATACAAGACGCTCCAAGCAAAACACATATCATGTGGTGAATAAAAATATAGCCTCAAGTAAAGTTACCGATAGACGAAGACGAAAGAGGGGATGCCTTCCGGGGCATCCCCAAGCTTAGGCTTTTGGTTGTCATTAAATTTTACCTTGGGGTGCCTTTGGCATCCCCAAGCTTAGGCTCTTTCCACTCCTTATTCCAAAGTCCATCAAATCCTTACCCAAAACTTGAAAACTTCACAACACAAAACTCAACAGAAAATCTCATGAGCTTTGTTTGTATAAGAAAATAAATCACCACTTTAGGGTACTCTTATGAACTCATTCCTTATTTATATTGGTGTAAAATCTACTGTATTAGGAAAACATGTGAAAAACAGAATTTGTCAAAAACAGAACAGTCTGTAGTAATCTATAAATCTCGGATACTTATGTAACTCAAAAATTCTAATAAATTAGGAAAATCCGAGAAATTTTTGTACCACTATATAGCGAAAAGAATTATATCAAAATCGCGTTTCTGTGTATTTTCAAAACTAACTTACTAAGCGCAAAAGTTTCTGATTTTCAACAGGATCAACACAACTATCGCCGTAAGCTATCCTAAAGGTTTAACTTGGCACAAACACTAAATTAAACTTAAAACCACATCAAACCAGAGGCTATATGAATTATTTATTAGTAAACAGGAGCAAAAAGCAAAGAACAAAAATAAAATTGGGTTGCCTCCAAACAAGCTCTATCGTTTAACGCTCTTAGCTAGGCATTGTTAATTTCAATGATGCTCACGTAAAAGAGAAGAATTGAAGCACAAAGAGAGCATCATAAAACATGTGACAAACACATCTAAGTCTAACATACTTTGTATGCATAGTCATCTTATTAGAAAACAAATTATCAAAGGAAGCAAAAACTAGCATATGAAAGGAAGATGAAAGAGATGATAGCAATCTCAACATGAAGAGAGGTAATTTAGTAACATGGATATTTCTACAACCATATTTTCCTCTCGCATAATAATTACATGTAGGATCATAAGAAAATTCAGCAATATAGCTATCACATAACATATTCTCAACACGATCGACATGCATGCAAAGTTGACACCCTTCCAAAATAGTGGGATCGACATTAACTAAAGTCATGACCTCTCCAAACCCACTTTTATCAAAAATTTCATAAGATTGAACATTCTCCAAATATGTGGGATCTAAAGTTGACACTCTTCCAAACCCACTTTCAATATTATTGCAAACACTATTGTCAATCTCATATTTGTCATGGGGCTTAAATAAATTTTCAAGATCATAAGAAAAATCAGCCCAATCATGATCATTGCAACAAGTAGTGGACATAGCAAAACTAGAATCGCCAAGCTTGGGGTTTTGCATATTATTGGCACAATTTAAATCAATATAATTTATAGTAAAATCATTGCAATCATGCTTTTTATTCAAGGAGCTATCGTGAACCTCTTCATAAATTTCTTCATCACAATTTTCAGATTCACGAATTTCAAGCAAAACTTCATAAAGATAATCTAGTGCACAAAACTCACTAGCAATTGGTTCATCATAATTGGATCTCTTAAAAAGATTAGCTAGTGGATAATGATCCATAAACTTTTAGCAAGAAAATGTACAAGCAGAAAGAAGGCACATCGCGCACACGCGAACAAAAGATCAAACGGAAGAAGGGCGAAGAAAGGGAAAAAGGTTTTCGAAAATCGTTTTAGAAGTGGGGGAGAGGAAAACGAGAGGCGAATGGAGAATAATGTAATGCAAGGGAAAATAGTATATGATGGGTACTTGGTATGGCTTGACTTGACGTAGATCTCCCCTGCAACGGCGCCAGAAATCCTTCTTGCTACCTCTTGAGCATGCGTTGGTTTTCCCTTGAAGAGGAAAGGGTGATGCAACAAAGTAGAATAAGTATTTCCCTTAGTTTGGAGAACCAAGGTATCAATCCAGTAGGAGAGGATGCACAAGTGACTAAATACCTGCATAAACAACCAAGAACTTGCAACCAACACGATAAATGGGTTGTCAATCCCTTCACGTCACTCGCAAAAGTGAGATCTGATAGAGATAGTAAAGTAAATATTTTTGGTATTTTTGGTTTATAGATTGGAAAGTAAAGATTGCAAAATAACTCTTTCAAGATGAATATTTCAGGAGAGTTCAATGATTGACATGGCATGGATTAGGAATGTGGACCCCTCAAAATGCTAAGGACAAAGGATTGGCTCAAGCTCTAAAGCTGAAGACTCTACATTTTACTTTTAGTGATCCAAGATCACATTGAGTCCATAGAAAAAGCCAATACTATTAAAAGGGGATGAGGTGTTGCTTAATGGCTTACTTGCTCAAGACGCTTAGTGATATGCTCCAAAGCCCTCAATCACTTTTTCATATCCACATATGTCTCAAGCCAAAAGTCAAACTCGGCCCCACCGATTTGATCTATCCGGCGCCACCGAGTTCATTTGACATAGCCACTGCCAGAAACCCTAGTCACTTCGGTCTCACCGATAGGGATCTTGGTCTCACCGAGATGGGATTGCAAACTCTCGGTTTCCCTTCATAACGTTTTGGTCTAACCGAGATGAGTGATCGGTCCCACTGAGTTCGCAATGTAAACTCTTTGTTTCCCTTCCGTAACATTTTGGTCTCACCGAGATGAGCGAATCGGTCCCACCGAGTTTGCCTGACCAACTCTCTGGTTAGCTTATTATCAAAGTCGGTCTCACCGAGTTTATGTAATCGGTCACACCGAGATTATGTTATGCCCTAACCCTAAAGAAATCGGTCCCACCGAGTTGAGATGTCGGTCCCACCGAAATGCCTAACGGTCACATTATGAACTAAATCAGTCTGTCTGAGTTTTCTGATTCGGTCTCACCGAGTTTGGTAAATTATGTGTAACAGTTAGAGTTTTTTTGGAGGCTATATATACCCCTCCACCCTCTCTTTATTCGTAGATAAAGCCATCAGAACATGCCTACACTTTCAGCATTCATTTTCTGAGAGAGAACCACCTACTCATGTGTTGAGGTCAAGATATTCCATCCCAACCACATAAATCTGATCCCTAGCCTTCCCCAAGTTGCTTTCCACTCAAATCATCTTTCCACCAAATCCAATCCTATGAGAGAGAGTTGAGTGTTGGGGAGACAATCATTTGAAGCACAAGAGCAAGGAGATCATCATCAACACACCATCTATTACCTTTTGGAGAGTGGTGTCTCCTAGATTGGTTAGGTGTTACTTGGGAGCCTCCGTCAAGATTGTGGAGTTGAACCAAGGAGTTTGTACGGGCAAGGAGATCACCTACTTCGTGAAGATCTACCCTAGTGAGGCAAGTCCTTCGTGGGCGATGGCCATGGTGGGATAGACAAGGTTACTTCTTTGTGCACCCTTCATGGGTGGAGCCCTCCGTGGACTCACGCAGTCGTTACCCTTCATGGGTTGAAGTCTCCATCAACGTGGTTGTACGATAGCACCACCTATCGGAACCACGCCAAAAATCTCCGTGTCTCCAATTGCGTTTGCACTCTCCAAACTCCTCCCTTTACCTTCATGTGCAATGTTTTACATTCCACTTCTATACTCTTAGAATTGCATGTGTAGGTTGATTGCTTGACTTGTGTAAAGTTGCTAAAATCTGCTAAGACTTAAAATTGAGAAAAGGCTAGTTGTTTTATTTGGTCAAGTAGTCTAATCACCCCCTCTAGACATACTTTCGATCCTACAAGTAGTATCAGAGCTACGGTCTCCATTTGCCTTGATTTCCATAGCTTTTGGTGATCATAGGCTTGGTTTCACAACCTAGGAGATTATGGCATCTAGCGAGGGAAATTACCACCGTAGAGGTCCTTACTTTGATGGTACTAATTTTGCTAGTTGTAAGCATAAGATGAAAATGCAAATTCTTGGACATAACCCCGCCGTTTGGGCTATTGTGTGTATTGGCTTGCAAGGTGAGTTCTTCGATGGGAGAGAACCGAACCGTGAAGCTACCGTGGAAGATTTGAAGATGCTGCAATACAATGCTCAAGCTTGTGATATTCTCTTCAACGGATTGTGCCCCGAAGAATTCAACAAAATCAGCCGTCTTGAGAATGCAAAGGAAATTTGGGATACTTTGATTGATATGCACGAGGGTACCGACTCCGTCAAGGAATCCAAGTTGGGTGTGCTTCAAAGTCAACTTGACAAGTTCAAAATGAAGGATGGTGAAGATGTCGCTGAAATGTACTGTAGGCTTGCTCTCATCACAAATGAGATTGCCGGCTTAGGAAGTGAAGAGATGACCGATAGATTCATCATCAAGAAGATCCTAAGAGCCTTGGATGGAAAATATGATACCGTGTGCACATTGATCCAAATGATGCCCAATTACAAATATCTCAAGCCAACATAAGTCATTGGAAGAATTGTTGCTCATGAGATGTCACTCAAGGATAAAGAAGAGCTTCGCAACAAGTCAAGTGGTTCTTACAAAGCCTCATGTGATGCTCCTACATCATCAAGTGAGAAACAAACCTTCAATGAAGAATTGAGCCTAATGGTGAAGAACTTCAACAAGTTCTACAAGAGCAGAAGCAACGAAAGAAGTTCCAAGTCAAGGTCCTACAATGACAAAAGATCTTCGAGTCGTGAACGTAATTGCTACAATTGTGGAAGACCTGGACACTACTTCAATGAGTGTACGGCTCCCTACAAAAGAAGAGAAGATTCACCTAAAAGAAGAAGTGGAAGAGAAGAATCACCACCAAGAGAGAGAAGGAGTAGAGATGATCGTTATGAATGAAGAACCTCCCGGAGAAGCAAGGATTCAGAAAGGAAGGACAAATCATCAAAGAGCTACACAAAACGAAGACATCAAGCTCACGTTGGTGAATGGGTATCCGTCTCCGATTCCGACCATCACTCCGAAAGAAGTTATCACTCTGACTCCGAATATACTCAAGATGAAGGTGTTGCCGGTCTAGCACTTGTGTCAACCAACTCCTATGACATATTTGACTCACCAAATGAAGGAATTTGAAGATGCTTCATGGCTAAAGGCCCAAAGGTATCACACCCCGAGTATGTTGATTTCAATAGTGATGAAGATGATTTTCTAGGTGATGGTGATTTACTTGTTGATAACTCTAGTTAGAAAAATATGATGAATTTTCTATTAATCATGCTAATCAAGATAAAATGAATGACGATGATAAGAAGGAGCTTGATCGTCTAACTAAAGAACTAAATACTCTTAAGTTAGCTCATGAAACTACCTTGGAAGATCATCGAGAACTTTTAAAGACTCATGAGAAGCTACGCTTTGAAAAGCTCAACCTAGAGCAAGAGCATGAGTTTTTAAAGGAAATCAATGATGATCTTCACAAGAAAAGTTCTTCTTACATTGTCAAGCATTTACTCTTGTCTACTTACATGCCACAAGTTGAATCTAGCAACAAAAGTAAGAAAGATTCTTCTTCTAGTAGTAACAATAATCATGCTCAATCCAATGTTGTTGCTTCTAGTAGTTCCCTTGATTCCACTAATGATTCTCTTAGCCAAGTTACACTTGAGCAATAAAATAGCTTATTGAAGGGAATTATAGAGAAAGGTGTTTACAAGAGCCTTGCTGGAAGTAAGCAATTTGAGGAAATTGTACGCAAGCAAGGAAGGCACCGGAAGAACAAAGGTGTTGGTTTTGAACGAAAGTTCAATGCCAATGGAGTTGAGTGGGAAGAAGATCAATACCCCAAGACAAAGTTTGTTCCTCAACAAGAGAAGTATGATCCTACTTCTTTCTAAGGGACACAAAATCAAGATGATCTTCCACCACAAGACCACAAGCAAAAAGGCAAGGATAAGCTTCAAGAGGAGATTGATGCATTTGAAGAAGCTCCCAAGGCCTTGGTCAAGTAGGTTCCCAAGACCACATCAAGTTCTACTTCATCAAGTACGACTACAACCCCAAGGATCCCCATCAAGATGATGTGGATTCCGAAGAAGAAGAACTAGAGAGTTCTTGAGGGTGACTCCGCCAACACACTTCACTATATCATTTTGGCAAGAACAAGTGCAAACAACTTCCACATCTTGCACTAGTTCAAGGAGTCACAAACCCTCTTATTGGTAAGACAAGGGACAAGGTAACCTAATGCTTTCATGGAAATCATCTTGTGTCTACATAATTCTATGTCTATGCATATCCTTGTTTGTTCCTTGTGGGACTAACTCGTGTAGGTATTGAAAGTGCAACTCACTCCAATGGATTGCTCCGAATGATCTACATCAACATTGAGCATCCACATCTTCAACACCTACATGAAGTCATCATCGACAAAACCCAAGGTTAGTTCATCCCTCTTAGGGGGGATATCACATCTAGGGGGAGCTTTACTCTAAGAATTGAGTTAAAGCAACTCTAACGGTGTGAACACAACAATGCTTTATGTAAAAGTGGTAACCCCACTTGTGCTTAACGATGAGTATGACCTATGATCAAATGTTCTCATTTGACTCCTAATTAAAAATACTCATATATAGATGACCTAGTCATCGCAAATTGCTTGATAGATGCTAGAGTGTTTGTGCATGCTTTGCCACATATTTCATTTGCCATTTTATTGTGTGAGCATGTTGGTTGCATATTTTACTCATTCGAGTACATCCACTTGTTGCTTTGATTGTTTGTCTCTTTCTCTTTTGCCAAGTGGATGGACAAGAATGCCTAAGAACCTCCTCTAGCTATCTATGCATGGGAGAATATCTAGTGCACCGGTGCTTGTGGTGCTACCGGTGCACCGAGCTCAAGTCGCACATTTTAAATGTTTGAAAAATTTGGGAAAAAATGTATCACATTCACACAACATTAATGTAGATTGTCACAAAAATTCAAGTCAAAATTTGAAACACAGCTCCTAAAACAAAAATGACAAATTCAACACTGAATAATACATAACATAAGTTGGGCTTTAGATTTAGCCCATTACGACATTGTTGTCAATTTTGTCATTTTTGTATCTCAAAAAATATTTCCAATTTTGATACGAAATTTTGTGACGACATTCATTGATGTTATGTCAATATGCTCGATTTTTTTAGATTTTTTAAAATATTGTACGGCATCCGGTGCACCGGTAGCACCAGAAGTGTTGGTGCACCAGATACGTTCCCATATATGCATCTCTTGTCTCAAACTCTATTCATGCTACATCACAAAGTTTGATCAAATTAGATCCGAACCACTCTCTGTGAGCACTCGGAGTCCCCGATTCGTCATAGATTTAAACTTCCAAAACATCTTTGTGCATTTTAGTATGACCGAGTCATCCATTTTGGTCACACCGAGTTCACTAAGTTGATCTAGGTTTTCATCTCGGTGCAACCGATTTGAACATTTTGGTCACACCGAGTTGCAGCAACCGCTTGCGATTCTGCATCTCGGTGCCACCGAGTTGTTCCACTCGGTCACACCGACAGGGTCGGGATATATATATATATATCCACGGGTGAGATTTTGGAAATTTCTTCAAAAGCCCTCAGCCCACGCGTATCCTGCTCTGCCTCCTCGGGCCACCGGATCGTCTCCTTGCCGCCAGCAACCTCCCACTGCTGGTCTCTGTCGCTGTCAACAGAAATCTGCTCTGCCGTTGCCGCCGTAGCGAACTCCCGCCGAACTAGGGTATGAGTTCGACCCCTTGTGCTCTCTTTTTTTCCTCCGATTCTAAGCACAAGGTTAATGCCATGATCATTGCCACGTATGAAATCAATCTATCCAAAGAAAACTTCCTTTAGGTTAAGTTTGATTCGAAAATTTAGGGTTAGGTCTCCGCTGAACTCAACTCGGACCGACCGAATTGTAGAAATCGGTCTCATCGATTGGGCTTAGGCCATTGCACATGCGCTTTTCGGTCTGACCGAAAACTGCAAATCGGTGTGACCGAGTTCAATTCTCTATGAAACCCTAGCAATCTCGGTGCCACCAAAGTGTGACTCAGTCTGACTGAGTTCACTAGTTTAGGTTCCAAATGTTGCTTCGGTATCACCGAGTTTATCAATTCGGTAGCTCCGAAATCATTTCAGTAGAGAACTAAAACTAAGTTTTTGACTCATTTGTTTTGCAAACATCTCTGCACTTTGTGATGCTCATCTACTCTACCTCATCTATATCTATTCACAGGGTTTCATGGAAGTTTGCCTGCCAAGATGTCTGACCAGTGTGATAGCCAGAATAAATCTGAAAGGCAAGTGCAAATGAGTGAGGGCACTAGTCCCTCAAGCAGCTATGATGAGGGCAGCAGGAGCACTCCAAGCAACTTGCCAAAGACAGCCACCAGGACAAGAAAGAAGAGAACCTCAGACTCTGAGGATGAGGACTATGTGGCTGTTGAGGATGAGGCCACCTCAAAGAAGAAGTTGCTGAAGAAAGAGTATGGCATTGCTGCTGTAACTAAGCCAGGGTTGCCTAAGAAGGCACCAGCAAAGAGAGTCCCAATGTAAAATCCAGGGAAAGTTCCAACAGGAGAAACCATGAAATTCACAATAGAATCAGATGATGGTAAGGCAGTTGGAGATGGTAAGAAGAAGAAGAAGAGGGCAAGAACCAAATTTGCAAAAGCTCTTGGAAAGTCAACTATGGTAAGAGATTCAGAAGAAGAGGAAGAGGATGTTGCACCAGCAACCAAGTCACAAAAGCTTATGGGAGATGCAATCAAGTCAGGGGCTGCTACGTCTAAGTCCAAACCTGCTCCCAAAGCTGCTGCTCAAGCCACCAAGTCTGCACCCAAGAGAAGCACCAGAAACATTCCTGCTGAGAAGAACAAGGCCCCAGTGCCTGAGATGGATGAAGAAGAAGATGTTGAAGCCCAAGTGCTCAGAAAGCTTAAACCAAAGATTCCAGACCACAATGACACTCATCCAGTGGTAGAGGACATGACCATCAGAAAGGATGCATGATTGTGACTTTGGAGACAGTCTGATCCATATGATGTGAGAAGGAGAACTGTTGTGGACTATAGGTTCCACACGAAAGAACAACAAGATTTCTATGAGACCATTCTGCTTGACAAGAAGCCAATTGTCTATGATATGAGATGGGTTGACTGGGAATATATTAAAGAGAATGAAGATCACTTTCCAGGTGTACATGACAGCTTCAAAGCTTGTGGAGTTGACAAGTTTGTTGGACAGAAGCTCACCAAATGGAATGATGAACTAATCATGCAATTCTACTCCACTGCTCATTTCTATCTAGATGGAAGGATAGTGTGGATGTCTGAAGGTACAAGGTACCAGTCAACTGTTGAAGAATGGGCAAAGTTGATCGATGCCCCAGAAGACCATGAAGATGATTTGGATGTGTATGCCAAGAAGAAGAAAGACCACAACTCCATGGCAAGTATGTATAAGGAAATTCCTGATAAAGCCCTGGAAACTCATAAGTTGGGCTCAGTGAAGTATTTGTTGTCTGGTCTGCCTACTATCAACACCATCTTAAGGCATACTCTGTTGCCAAAATCTGGAGATCATAGGATGATAAGAGGACATTCAATCAACTTGCTGCACATTTTTGATGTGCCTCAAAAATTCAAGGTCATGAGTCTGATTGTAGAGACAATCAAGAGAACGGCTGTTGACCAGAAAAGATCTTGTGGGTATGCTCCACATATTCAGGTGCTCATCAACTCAAAGATGGGCATAGGAACTTACTTGTTGGACAAGGAGCATTTATCTCTCTACCCAGAATTTGAAGACAACACAGTTGTAATGGATGAGGATGAACCTTCATCAGTGCAAGCACAAGAGAAGAGAGCTAAGGCAAAGGCAGAAAAAGCTGCAAAGATGCCAAGTGCTGAAGATGCATCTTAGGTGTTATTGAAAAGCAAACAAGATCAACTTGGATATCTGATCTGGCCACCCTGACTCAAAATCAGGAGAGCTTGGAGCGGATTATTGAACAAAAAATATATGATCTTGATCTGAAAGTGACTGAGATGCAGACAGCAGTTGAGCAGCTCCAGGAGGAAGCAGAGGAGAAGAAAGGAAAGGCAACTACAAATGCTTTTCAGCGAGTGCCAAGAGGTCAGAGGTCAGCTGCAGTACCAGTACCAGATACTAGAGCTACCACATCAGCACCAGCAGCTACAGCTTCAGTGCCACCTCCAGCAGCCACTCCACCATCCCCAACTACATCGACTGATGCCTTCATCCTTGGAGTTGTCTCTACACCACCTCCCAAAGACCAAGCCTGAGAGACGCATAACACTATGCATATTTGCACTTTTTGGTAACTTCTTGCCAAAGGGGGAGAAATAAGTATAGATCATAGGCTTCAAGAGAGAGTGTTGTTTTTTGTCTCTCTTGCTGTTTGTTTGGTTGAACTTTATTGTGTTCTTGTTTGATACCTTATGTCCTTGTGTGAGATACTTGTATGATCATGTGTTTGGTCATATGCTACTTTAATGTTTGCTTGGATGATATTATCTCTTATATCCCTATATGATCATTCACTTTGCTTGGTGATGAGTGCATGCTTTTAATTGCTATCATTTTGAGCGCTCCACCAAGATGTATGTGACATGGAAGAGTAACCCATGATATTAATTGATTGTGCATTTGCATTCAAAAGCAAGTCTTAAATAATGCACAAATTTAGGGGGAGCTCTTGCTTATCACATACTTCTCAAAGCGACGATGTATTTCAATCTTATTATCATTTGTCGAAGCTTTGATCTATATGTTGTCATCAATCAACAAAAAAGGGGAGATTAAAACTGCAACTATCCCAGGGTGGTTTTGGTAATTATTAACAACATATAGCTCATTGAACTAATGCTATTTCAATATGAATATTTTAGGAGAGTTCAATGATTGGCATGGCATGGATTAGGAATGTAGACCCCTCAAAATGCTAAGGACAAAGGATTGGCTCAAGCTCTAAAGCTCAAGACTCTACATTTTACTTTTAGTGATCCAAGATCACATTGAGTCCATAGGAAAAGCCAATACTATTAAAAGGGGATGAGATGTTGCTTAATGGCTTGCTTGCTCAAGATGCTTAGTGATATGCTCCAAAGCCCTCAACCACTTTCTCATATCCACATATGTCTCAAACCAAAAGTCAAACTCGACCCCACCGATTTGATCTATCCGGCGCTACCGAGTTCATTTGATATAGCCACTGCCAGAAACCCTAGTCACTTCGGTCTCACCGATAGGGATCTCGGTCTCACCGAGATGGCATTGCAAACTCTCTGTTTCCCTTCATAACGTTTCGGTCTAACCAGATGAGCGATCAGTCCCACCGAGTTTGCAATGCAAACTCTCTGTTTCCCTTTCGTAATGTTTCGGTCTCACCGAGATGAGTGAATCGGTCCCACCGAGTTTGCCTAACCAACTCTCTGGTTAGCTTATTACCAAAGTCGGTCCCACCGAGTTTGTGTAATCGTTCTCATCGAGATTAGGTTATGCCCTAACCCTAAAGAAATCGGTCCCACCGAGTTGACATGTCGGTCCCACCGAAATGCCTAACAGTCACATTATGAACTAAATCGGTCTGTCCGAGTTTTCTGATTCGGTCTCACCGAGTTTGGTAAATTGTGTGTAACGGTTAGATTTTGTGTGGAGGCTATATATACCCCTCCGCCCTCTCTTCATTCATAGAGAAAGCCATCAGAACATGCCTACACTTCCAGCATTCATTTTTTGAGCGAGAACCACCTACTCATGTGTTGAGGTCAAGATATGCCATTCCAACCACATAAATCTTGATCTCTAGCATTCCCTAAGTTGCTTTCCACTCAAATCATCTTTCCACCAAATACAATCCTATGAGAGAGAGTTGAGTGTTGGGGAGACTATCATTTGAAGCACAAGAGCAAGGAGTTCATCATCAACACACCATCTATTATCTTTTGGAGAGTGGTGTCTCCTAGATTGGTTAGGTGTTACTTGGGAGCCTCCGTCAAGATTGTGGAGTTGAACCAAGGAGTTTGTACGGGCAAGGAGATCGCCTACTTCGTGAAGATCTACCCTAGTAAGGCAAGTCCTTCGTGGGCGATGGCCATGATGGGATAGACAAAGTTGCTTCTTCGTGGACCCTTTGTGGGTGGAGCCCTCCGTGGACTCACACAGCTATTACCCTTCGTAAGTTGAAGTCTCCATCAACGTGGATGTACGATAGCACCACCTATCGGAACCATGCCAAAAATCTCTGTGTCTCCAACTGCGTTTGCACACTCCAAACTCCTCCCTTTACCTTCATGTGCAATGTTTTACATTCTGCTGCTATACTCTTAGAATTGCATGTGTAGGTTGATTGCTTGACTTGTGTAAAGTTGCTAAAATTTGCTAAGACTTAAAATTGGGAAAAAGCTAGTTTTTTATTTGGTCAAGTAGTCTAATCACCCCCCTCTAGACATACTTTTGATCCTACACCAACGCCCCATTGCGCCGGCTCCCCGCGCAAGTACGCACCCCAGCGCCGGTTGCTCGCCCGCCGCCGGCCTCCCATGCTGCCGGCTGCCGCGCTCCCGCAGCCGGCCTCCCCTGCTGCCGGTTGTCGCCCTCCCGCCACTAGTTTCCGCTGATGCGGCCTGCCGCCATCCCGCCGCCGACCTCTGTTGTGCCGGCTGCCCGCGGGGCATAGTTGCTGCCGGCTAGGAGGAGAAAAGTCAGGGGCGCTGGCTAAAGAAAAAAAAAGAAAAAGAGAAGACGCCGGCTGGAGAAAAGTGGTTGAGTGCCAAGCCGGCTACGTGTAATGAATAAGAAAGAAAAAGTTGCGTCCACAGCCGGCCGAAAGAAAATGGGGGCCGGCTGGAGCATGTGCCGGCTTTTGGAAAATGTGGTCGGTGCTAAAAAAGAGTCAGTCTGGACACAGAGAAAAAAGAAAAAATGTGGAAAAACGTCCGAAAAGAAAATTGTGTCCGGCTGCCCACAGCCGGTAGAAGAGAAAAGAAGAAAAAGGGTGCTGCCAGACGCCTGGACGCCTGGCCGGCTGCTCCAGGCCGGCTCCGCCACCTGGCCGGTCGAGCTTGACCGGCCGGGACCTCCCTTCGAGCACCCGGAGGCTCAAAGGCTACACCCAGCGGGTGCGCCAGCGCGCTCCGCGAGCGCCGAGCTGCGCCGGTTGTCTTCATCAACCTTCGGCTCGTCTGCATCAAACCAATGTGAGCTCCTCACCCGCATACTTTCACACCGCGTGCGAACCTGGATAACCCCAAGCGACACTTGGGGAGCACATCCGCCTTTATTTGACAGTTGCACCATTGTTCGCCCCGGCGCCGGCCAGAGTTGGCCTGGAGGCTGGCCGCTTGGCCTGAGACGTTCGTTCCCGTAGACGGCTTAGTAGCATGCGCGGTGCCGAAGGCTCACTCTTTGTCTCAGCTACAGACCGCGGCCCGGCTGTCCGTAGCAAGAGCAAACGCTGGAGGCCACCCACGCGAAAAACGTCCGGAAGAAAGCGGTTCGGGCGACCGGGCCGTTTGCTTTATGAGTATCTGCTTGGTTAAATCCACTCCCAGAGCCTGAGTACTGTACATCCCACTCCGCGGCCCACTCTCAGCCACAGACCACAGCGCGGCTGTCCGGCTAGCAAGAGCAAAAGCCAAGGAGCGAGGGAACATGAAAAAGACTGAAGGGGTTCAGACGAAACCTAGCCGACACCCCTCCGCATAAAACTTGCAATGCTAAAAGCAAACATTTGATATATCTGCACAGACTAATTTTGTCTTTTGCATGATCATCTCCGAGGGGAACCTCCTCCTTGCCCGAAGGCTCGGAGGCTGGTTGGAGGCCCGACGCCGGCTGCAACCGGCATCACACTGCCTGCTTCATCTTCAGCATAAACCCTCCGCCTGACTCTTTGAGTCGCCCGGAGGCTCGGAGACTACACCGAGCGGGCGTGTTGGCGCGCCCCTACTAGAAGCAAGCCGTGCCGGCTGCAGCCCGCAGCCGACTGTCATCGACGACATTAGTCGGTGTCCTCCGCGTGCACACCCGACAGCATCAGTCGGTGGAACCTGCGTCCGCGCCCGACAGCATCAGTCGGCGGACCCCGTGTCCGTGCCCGACAGCAACAGTTGGCGGACTCCGCGTCCGTGCCCGATAGCTTCAGTCGGCAAACCCCGCGTCCGCGCCCGACAGCACCAGTCGGTGGTCCGCACGTCCCCGCCCGGCAGGGCCCCGCGCCCATCAGCCGGCGGACACCATGTATGCGCCCGGCAACCTCGACACTGCCATCGGTTTCATCATCAACAACAAGACCCTCCGCCCAACTTTTCCAAGTTGCCCGGAGGCTCGGAGGCTACACCCAGCGGGAGCGCTTGCACGCTCCTGCTCGGAACATGCCGCACTTGTTGCACGCCTGCCGCCGGCTGCAACCGGCCCCTCGACGCCATCGTCTGCACCAACAACCGCGAAAAGCCTCCGCCCAACTTTTCCAAAGTTGCCCGGAGGTTCGGAGGCTAAACCTAGCGGGTGCGCTCGCGCGCCCCGCCGGAAGCAAGCCGTGCTGGCTGCTGCCCGCAGCCGACCGTCATCAAGCATCTTCTACATCAACACCCGCTAAAAACCTCGGCCCAACTTTGCCAAGTTGCCCGGAGGCTCGGAGGCTACTGTCGGGGTAATTGACCACGGGTACCCCGAAGACGGGGAGACAATATTTCAAGACATCGGGGCTAGCAAAGCCCCTCAGTCCGGCTGCTCCGGCCGGCTCGCCACCCGGCTCCAGACAGCAGTCGGACGGGGCGCCCGCCCGCTCGGGCCGACTAGTCCAGCCGGCCTACTACACGGAGTCAACTACAACTCCGACCCGACATCGACAAGACGACCATACCGCAGACGTGACGGCAGTAGCCGACATTATAGCCTATGCAGCATGTCACCTCACATGACATCTGGAAT
Source organism: Triticum dicoccoides (assembly GCF_002162155.2). Classification (NCBI taxonomy): domain Eukaryota; kingdom Viridiplantae; phylum Streptophyta; class Magnoliopsida; order Poales; family Poaceae; genus Triticum; species Triticum dicoccoides. The sequence continues at coordinate 227,971,572 of NC_041381.1, read as the reverse complement.
AGTGTAGTTGATGGGTGGGCCACTAACCACCATACCCATCTAGCTTTGGATGTAAGCTACCCACACACTATAAGAGGGAGCTAGCCAGCCATCCATCCCCTCCACTCTCTTACGGGCATGCATGCCCAAGTGCTCACACATGAGCGCACACACATGCTCTCACGCATGGACACACATGGCCAGGCTCATTCGGCCATCCAGCTAGCTAGCTCTGTGCTACTGCTTTACACATACGAGCCAGATGCCTACGACACTGACTTCACATACAGCTCCAAAAGCACTCTGTACTACAGATATACCACATAGGTACAAACATGTAGGAGTAGGGGTATTATCTCTCCGAAGAGCCCCGAATCTGGATAAACTATCACATGATACTCACATACCCGTCCCCCGATATTTCAACGGCAGTCTTGCCCTCACCTTAAACCACCCCGATTTTTTACAGACTTTCTTTTCGGTGTAATTTAATAAAGAAGTAGCAATTGTTCAATGGCATCTATCGTCTCACAACCCCGCATGAGAATACCATTACAAGTACTAGTAAACTGCCCGTGCGTTGCCACGGGCCTACAAATGAATTTACCGAAAAAAGCTCTAGCCCTTTATATATAAAGCAACAACCAACACACTCGCAATGGCATACAACATGTCACCACCACACACAACACACACACCCAAGGCAAAATATAAGGGTGATAAAAAAAGAACCATTTAAAGTCTATGGAAACCTCCGCTGTGTGCTAGGCATCGTAAAGAGGTGAAGTCGGACACCGAGGAAGCATGTACTCCAAAGTCGTGCCTAGAAGAAGGATACACCACCGAAGTGCCCCCACCGCCCTCTCTCGAGGACCAAGTTTTCACCCGAAACAACACAAAGAACAGGGAGCGATGGCAACGGAGCCTCCAAGAAGGTAAGATGCTCATGGAAACCATTGTCGACGGCCTGGAAAAGACAAGGCAAGTTATGCACCCGACGCTCACATACCTCCATGGAACCAGGGTACCGCCAGATACCAAAGAAGTTGTAGAACCAACGACATGCTACGCCAAATACCAATGACCATGCCACTCACATGGCCATGACAGACAGCCCACACCCAAGACACGCGCTCCACCCATGAACATTGCGTCCCTCGCCGCTAGGGCCGCCGTCTAGCATCCATACAACTTTGAGATCATCGAAAGGTTGGCTTTACCATGACCGACAACCCTTAAACTCATGAAGCCTCCAACGACCACCCTGCCTCGTACATCGTGAAATATGAGCCAACAAGCATTGGGCCGAGGAGGGGGGATGAGTGGATCGTATCCACGACCAGTGACCTTGCGCTGGCGACGGGTGGCTCGACCACCATCGAAGCCTCCCATCCCTCCAGCCAACCTTCCCACCCAAGGCAACCAGTTCAAATCCACGCGAGGCCACCAGCAGCCGCCCACACACCAAAGAGGGAACCAAGACGACTAACACCTGAA
>NC_041381.1:227916110-227969342 GCF_002162155.2 Triticum dicoccoides | reverse complement strand
CAGGTATGGTAAGGCCATAAATCGGGAAATATCGAATATGGTAATAAATTTAAATTACCCCAAAGGCTACCAATCCAGGTATGGTAAGGCCATAACTCGGGAAATATCGAATATGGTAATAAATTTAAATTACCACTAGGTATGGTAAGGCTATTCACGTATAGTAATAAATCATATAGTAATAAATCATAATTAATCCACGTATAGTAATAAATCAATCCAGGTATGGTAAGGTCATAACTCAGGAAATTTTCAATATGGTAATTATATGGTAATAAATTTAAATTACCCCAAAGGCTATCAATCCAGGTATGGTAAGGCCATAACTCGGGAAATATCGAATATGGTAATAAATTTAAATTACCACCAGGTATGGTAAGGCTATCGATTCAGGTATGGCACGCAATCACCTGATCACCTATCACAATCTCCAGCCCCACGCACGCACCAAAGAACCCACCCGGCGCCAAATGCAGCTCCTCTCGACCCCCTCGAGTAAACGCCGCCACCGTCGTGTGATCTTCCTGACACAGACGCCATCGCCGCCTCCTTCCCACCTACGGCGTCCCCCACGTCCATGGTGATGGCGCTCGCGTCCTACACTGACCCTCCGCCTCATATAGGTTGGTCGTTGATGGAGTGGGATGTGCCACTGCGGTTTGGGGAGGCGCAATCATGATCTGGTTGGGATCTCAGTGTGGACTCGTTCTCTACGATGAAGGATGGCGCTGCCTCCCTGGCAAATGGGATCGGAGGAAGGGGCTCTACGTCGTGAATGTCGGCGAGGCAGCGGCCAAAGGCGAGCCCGACGGTGAGCACGGGTGTTCGTCCCATGAAATAGGCGGCCACGGAGGGCGGATCTGAGGCCACCCCAATCGCCGGTGGCCCTTCCTCCCATCGCTCATCGCCTCCATTCTCTCTCTCCTCTAAATCTTTGTCGCCCCTGCCTGATTCTGGCCGACGCCATCCGGCTCTCGCATCGACCACCACCAGCACGGCTGCGGACGAGGTGCAACCGCAGACGCCGCCGCCGCCGCCATCCTCATCCACCTCCTCCACCATCCTTCCCAGCCATCGTCGGGGGCACCCGCCATCTGCGCTCTAGCCCACCCGCTCCCTCCTATCCCCTCCCCCTGCCTGCCAGCCCCGTGATCCATCGCATAGATGGCAGGTACTACAGCGACCTCCTCCCCAGCGGATCCGGCCTCCTCCGATGGAGATCCATCCTGGGCACCGCCTTATTCTCATGCATGCACGTCTATATCAACGTCTCATTCCACCTCACCTCACCTGAGCCTTTACCTTCCCACCTCTGCTTCAGATCCACATCACTTTGCAAGGTATGTGCTTGATTGTTCCGAACTGGATCGATGGATTATGCAAGGTACTTTGGGTGTCGTCATTGACGGCAATTGTCACGCCATGCTACCATCGGAGGGGTCCCTCATCGATGATTAGGGTCTTCCGAACTGCACGAGCTCCATTGAGAAGGATGTTTTTAATTCTGGTTTTGCCTACATGCTTTCTTTGCCTGTATCTACTTAGCTAATGTCTTCTTATAGATAGTAGCTGCTGAAGTGGTGATCAAAGTTGTTCACTATAAGGAAACAACCATGATAACAAAAGTGTATATTCCCTGACCTTTGACCTGAAGTACTTTTTCATTAGAAACTTGCAACAGCCAGGCATTGAAATTAGCAACAGCTTCGTACGTACTGAACTAATTTGCAGCAACACGTACTGAACTAAGTTAGGTTATGCTCATCGTTCCAACATGCTTAGTGATAACCACCTAGCAAGCTGATCAAACATGAAAAAATTGAAGTGCTACTGCTAATCGTACTATTCTGAATGTGAAAATCTATTTAATTGGCTCTTCTCTAATTGTACACTTGCATAAATCTCAGATCTTGCAAATTACAGTATAACCATAAAAGTCATGCTTTGACTCCTATAGGGCCTTTTGCACTTTAATATGACTAATAATTTGCCTTAATATCACAGATTGTATTACTACCTTTCTAAGTGAATGACATTCAAGAAGGTCATTAAATAAAACCAAGAAATCCTTCTCGTATTGGAGTGTAGGAAAGTTGAGACTATAAAACCAAAAGGTTATATTTACGTTTATTAGAGAAGGTTCTTTACTTTTTATAGGAAAACACAAAATGTTGCGATGTAGAGTCTAGGTGGTGGGCCTCCTTGATCCACTTGGTGGATGAGGGCGACTCCGGTCCTGGCACCCATAGTGCTAGTGATCCAAAAATCATAGGGCCTGGATATAGCTCTAGCAGACGTATGCGGCTTGCGCATCGAGCTTGGTCGTCTCGAGCATGGAGATAGGCGAGTTGTAGACCAAGAGCTGGTACAGAGATAGGCGAGTTGTAGACAAGAGCTGGTGGGCAGCGAGAAACGCATGCACACCAAAGAACAAATCTGAGTCACATGCCTACTTCTATTGGTTTCTACAAAAAGCGGCTAGCTTAGATCTTAGACCAGTCGGTCACTGTCGAGGTCGCCAAGGTGATCTTACAGCACCGCCGTGGGGATTTCTCATGATTTTATGTAGGCAAGCCGCAAGCGGTGGTGGTGATTGGCTGGGTGGTGTCGCTGCCTTGGGAAGAGACGAAGTGATGGTAAAAGTAAGCAGGATCCGATGATTCTTCCGTGGGGATAGCCAAAGTCAAGATGTCGACTATAGACTCGTCGCAGACTTGCAGTGAACCTGGATGCGGCAAGCCTGATTTGTGGATCGATGGCGGGTCTTGACTTTGTTAGGCCGGGATTGGATGGTTGCGGAGGGTGGTGTGCTTGATTGGGTTCCCATGGAAGAATGTGGCCTCCTCGTGGATCTGGTCATGCCCATCCTAAAGAACATTGTGTCCCTAGCTCCCTCGAGGAGCAAGGACAGTGCAAGCAGCAGCAGGGGGTAGGGGTAGATGTGGGGAGGGATGTCGGCGGCTGCTCGAGGTCATCATGATGAAACCCTTGACGTCCCATCTTTATCAATGGAAGTGGAAGAGCACGAAGTCGAGATTGGATATGAGTTTGAGTTCTTTTTGGCACCGATCGGTTCCCCACTTTAGAGATGTATTTTTTTGCGTGCGAGCAAACAGTGGGTTGATTCTAAAAGGGATAGGCACTTTTCAACAGAAGTGCATGACGGACCAAAAATATGACCTCATTTTATTTGTTTGATAGATATCGTATTATTCGTTGTTGTTCGTTCGGTGAAATTTCCTAAAATTTGATTGTTGTGTTTCTAATTAGAGCACCCCATAATCACCCAATATGAGGGGATGATAAATGAAAGATACTGATTATAAATTTTAAAGAGCCCGTGACAACGCACGGGCGTTATACTAGTATATATATATAGAAACTCTATTAATAGCTCTGGGTGAGGAATAAGTAATTCTTCGCCCCGGTGCATCCACCGAGCCACAGGGTCTGGCTTAAGCAAACCTCGACGGTTCCACCGCTATAAAATTATGTTTCACATCTGTAAACTTACGTTGATGGCCTACCCCTACCCATATCTCTCTCAACTGGATCGACACCGTTGTCTCAAAAAAAAGGTGGATCGACATTGTTTCTCTCTCCCTAGTCCATCCTCGGATTGCGGCGGCGGCGGTGGCGATTGTGCCGGAGGGACTACCCGGAAGCGAGGGCTACTCCCCACCCTGGCGCGTGGAGTACTCCCCCATTCCCTCTCTCATGCGACCAGGAGGCGAAGTGGACAGCGCAAAGTTCCGACGCGAGGTCTGCGGCGACAACGGCCTTCTCCTGCATCCCTCCCCACCTCCGTCGGCTTCTAGCCGGTAAGAACTGCCTCTTCCTTTTCCTCTCCCTTTCCTCATCCATCAATTTCTGAATGTTTAGGATTAGCGTTCTTGATTTTTTTTAGGAGCGGGGCAAAGGAAGAGGAAGAAGGCCAAGAAAGGATCCCGGGTTGCCCTAAGAAGCTGCTCCTCGGGTTGCCGCCGTACAATGAGGAGGCAGTGGACAGGAAGGGTGGAGCTCCTCGTTGATCTCAAGAGCAAAATTTGGGGTTCGGCCCGAACAAGAGCCCTCATTCTGTCCGATAAAAAACGCCCTTATTCTTTACGCGGTTCATCCTCACTTCATTTGGTCTTTTATTGAAACTGCGAACATACTGTGCTTGCTTCGTCAGTTTCAAATTTTTGAGGGCAAAATAAGCTGATTGGCAGTCTGTTGCTTGTGTGAAAGGGTGCCTTTTTCAAAAAATATTATGAAGGAATTAATGGCAAAGTATATTTGCATTGATGTTGTGGTAGTGGCTTGTGTAGACCATGTTTGTTTCAGTAGGCAGTGCTGCATAGAAGCACTATCTCTGCAGCCTAAAGTCGCAGCATTATGTTGCACTGATGTGTTCTTTCTTCTTTTTGTTTTTCTCCTAAGATTTAGTGTTTCTTCTTTTCTGAATAAAAATAACACTATATTATGGATATTTTTAGCGAATAAGAAGTGCAATCGTTGTTATGACTTGAATCCCGAATGCTAGTGCAGTAATTAATTAGATTCTTGGAGCCTAGTTCAATCTCGTATGCTCTTCTACCGACTGAAAGTATTCAATCATGCTTATTTTAAATCTTTTCTCATTGTAGTTCATATACCTCTCCGTGGATCACTCAGCTGTGTTTTCTTTAATAACTCAATTGTAGTTTTCCAGTAACTAGTTTCTAAATGTTTTGAAAATACCACTTGCATGTAGGAAGAAAAAATAGTTATACTGACAAGCACCTACCATGCCCCTACTATGATTTCACCATAGTTTATGGTATACTAACAAGTACCTACGTTGCCTCTATTTTTTACCTGGGCCCTAAAATAATTTCCGCTGTAGTTAATGCTATAGTAACAAGTACCTACGATGCCCTATTTTATCTACCTGGGCCCCTAACATAATTTCAGCTCTATTTGGTCTTCTGAAATGGTGTATGTGGAAATAAAGAACTATGCATGTCATTCCATCATTCTGCTAATTAGTCAATTTTGTAGTTTCTTTCTTTTCCTCAGTGATATGCCAATATGTTTCAGCTCAGCACATCGAGTAATTAGATGATCCTTTTCCCGTGATTTACTAGATTGTCAGCAATGATTCAAAGGTTAGTTCCTTTAATGTGACATAGATGTGGAAAAAAGCATCAACCTATTTAATAATGTATCCATCCATCTAGCAGCAGGTAGTGTAACAAGCATAAGTAGCTAGTGACCCAGACAAAGAAACTCACTAAAGAGATGGCAGTAGTCTTGGTGAGCGCTCTGAATCTACAAATTCCTTGAGCCATTTTTACATTATGCAAGCATAACATAAGAGATAAAATGTAGACACTTTTAGGCACATACTCCAAATGTACCTGACATTAGCTTCCAGGTCTGTAATTAACAGTATGCCAACTACACATATCATTTGAGACGAAAAAAATGTAGACATAAAATGGGAGCTCAATAGCCAGACACTTTGAACTTCAAATATCATAAAGTCCAATATGAAAAGGTAAATTTCTGCCTGATGCTTGCGCAATTTATGTTATCATCTAGTTTATTTATCTGTATGTATATGCTATATATAAGTAAAAATATGCATGCATTTTTTTACCTCTAGAGAAGAGCATTCCTCTATTTCTGTTATCATCTAATTTAATTCTATGTATGTATAAGTAAAAATCTGCATGCGTGCTTTTCTCTAGCAAAGAGCGTTGCTCTATTTATCTTGGACCATCATGTCTCATTCACTGGGTTGTTGGTAAGAATCTATCCATGTCTTAATGTTTTTCTGACTACAGTTTGTAGTTGTAAAATCTGTCATTAAGCTTCAACAGTTCACTCTGCAAGCATCTTTCAAGTGTGGTCGCCTGAGATTACCCCATTGGCTTTGACTAAGAGCCCCACTTAATTGTTAGGTTGCTTATTCTAAAGTTCATGATTCTGCATGCGAGCAAAGGATGTGATAAGCGCAGTTTTGTCTGTGTAGTTTTGTTGTCGGGGAAACTGATCCACAAACACCTATGGGACCGGCGGACCGAGCCCCTTTCGGTTCGGCGGGGGGCAGAGATCGCACGAAGAGCAGATCAAGGCGAAACACACGAGCAGTTTACCCAGCTTCGGAGCTCTCCGGAGAGATAACACTCCTACTGCTGCTTGTCTGATTGTATTGAGTTCTTGCTCGGGAGCGCTGAGTGCTATAATACACTCGAGCTGCTAACGAGACCGAGCGTGAGTGTGTTTCTGGCTTCGAACTGAACCGAACCTCCTCTACGTTGTGCATGGGCCTCCTTTTATATGCTTAAGGGGTCACCGACAGGTGGCAACGTAAACAAGGGTAAAAATGGAAAAAGAGGGGTGGTTGGTACAGCTACCTGCACAGTGCACCCTACCTAACCCTGACGGCAGGGGACAAGGGCATTAAATGCCCGTCTTCGTCGCCCAAACAGTGCAGAAAAGGATCGTCAGGGACGCCACCGCTTGCCACGATGGCGATCTTGTCAGCATCGCATGCCACCGCTCGCCGCTGGCTGCACAGCCTCCCGCCCCGCGCGCCTGGAAAGGCCTCAGGGCGACACGTTGGTGGATGCGCTGGAGCGGGGGCACAGAGTGGCCGCTTGCCGCGGCAAGCGCCTTGCCGCGGTCGTTGTCTTGCCGCGCCCGGAAGCTTGTCGCTCACCGGGCCTAGCCGGGACGCGTGGCGCGTCGCGGCAAGTTCCTTGAAATGCCTTGGTTGGCCTTCCCGGCAAGCTCCCTTTGTCGGGGCCTTGTCTCCTTGACTTGAATACTTTGTTCTTGGATGGCTCCAGAGGAACCACGAAGGACCTTGGCGGTCACCCGGCAAGCCTTGCCGCGGGGCGCTGCAACTGCCCGTGCACAAGTTCAGGATATTAGGGTACCCCTACTCTAGTACACCGATAGGAGCCCCCGGGCCTGGGCCACACACGGTGCTGAGTGCTGTTGGGCCAGGCCCAAAACAGGGCATGGGCACGCGCGGCCTGGGTTTCGCCGTATCTTACTCCGCACCCACCGCGCCCTCCCCCAACGGCACGCGTCGAATGCGGCGTCGTGGGAGAGATCGTGGGTGGAGAGGTGCTTGCCTCCGCCGGGCTGACGCCGGTTGACGCGCCAAGCAGCAGTAGCGACGAGCCTGAAGAGGAGCGGTTGCTGCGGAAGCTGACGTCGCTCTACCGCGCCCGACAAGCCAAGCTGGCCTCCCGAGAAGCGCTTGTCGCGAAGGCGGGAGTTGACATTGAGAAGCGCGCGGAGGAGCTCCGGGGCCTCAGGCAGGAAGCTCTCTGGTCCCTGGCGGAGGAGCGGGGGCAACTTCTCGAGGAGCGGAAAGCCTTCTTCCTCGAGAAGGCCGAAGCTGAAGAGAAGCAACGGCTTGTCGCCGAAAGCCTATTTGCGCAGGAAGGAGAGTTGGCGCAGCGCAAGGTCAATCTTGACAGCCACGAGGAGGAGCTTGCCGCGCGCGAGCAAGCAATTGGCGGGGCTCTCAAGGAGGCAAAGGATGCTGCCGCAGCTGCTGAGGCCGCCAAGAAGAAGCTGGAGACGAAGGTGGCGCAGCTGGAAGCCGATCTCAGGGCGAGCGGCGAGGAGCTTGCCGCGCTCAAGCGTGAGCGCGAGAAGGATGCTACCGCTCATGGTGAGCTGCAGGGTCTTCTTGCTGAGAGGAGCAAGGAGCTCAGCGCCGCCAAGGACTCCAACGCAGATCTCGAGCTGAAGCTGGCCACGTTGACTCAGACGCTGGACGGCGCCAGGGAGCGGGAGGTGGCCTTGTCGGAGAAGATCAAGGCCGATGAGGCGCTGCTGGCGAATGCTGCTGCCGCCCACGACGCCTTCAGGGAGACTGTGGAGCACTGGACTGAGGGTCTTGTGGATCTTGCCGCCGCCATCGACGGGGAGCTGGCGCAGCTGGGGATGGGGGATCTCGGGTACTCCTCCGACGAGCACCTCCAACCCAGCGCCAAGCTCAGCTTGTTCTTCAAAGGCGTGGCGACGACACTCCAGCGACTCCGGGAGAAGATCCCAAAGCAGCTGGCCGATGAGTCGCGCAAGATCTGCGCGGGAGTTCTTCAGAAGGTGCTGGTGAAGGTGGCCTTCCGCAACCCAGGTCTCAACTTCACCAACGTCCTCAGGTCCCTGCCGCCGGATGCCGATCTGGAAGCGCTCAAGGCCCTTGTCGCACCCATTGTGGACAAGGTGAGCGAGATCAAGAGGGTTGAGGGCGATCGCGTAGATTAGGCCGCCCATTTTCTCTTTTTTTTGTCGCTGCTAGTCATGTTATAAAAACAATCTGTTAGAGCTGCGACAAGCTATCTTGTGATATAACTCTATTTTGGGTAGTTATCGCTATGTTATTTCCTTTACTTGCTCCCTTCCTTTGTATGTTTTACCCTACGCTTTTAGGAAACTTGTCGGCGCAGGCACCTTAGCCGCGAGCGCTGAGTGCGGGACATCAGCAGCCTGCTGGCGGTGCCGCTTCCAACAAGAAACCTTGTCGCAACTAGTCGCAGCTCACTTAAGTTGTTGAGCAGACTCGAAACAAAGTAAGGGCGCAACTAGCTACGAGTTGGTTCCTCCGCGCACAGGTTTTCCATACAAAGTACGGTCGTTCGAGGAAGATAACTTAAAAATTTAAAACTGATTGCTCAAACTTTGGCAACTTAGCTTTTCTGTCGTTTGCTTTCCGGTAAGGCGAAACTTCCTTGAACGATGCCTGGTCCACACCATTATCTTCTCCTTTCCCCCCGGCAAACTTGTGTGCGAGGGAACCTTTCTTTCCTTTTTGAGAAAAAGAAAGAAGAGAAAATAAAGATATGGAGCCTTACGGCTCGTTATTGCTTACCGGGGGTAGGTGTTGCACAAAGTGTCAGATAGCACATGCAAGAGAAGTACAAAGCATGAAATTGACAAGATGTGCGGAGCACATGAGCTTTACTTATGCACGGGATCTGCGCCCGGCTTTGTACAAAGGATTACATGCAACATCGGCAAGACTTGTACAAAAGGTGGTTGCCGGAACAGGTTTCGGCAACCGCGCCCTACGGGTAAAACTTACGAAGATGCTCAATGTTCCAGGAGTTGCTCACCGGTATGCCATCTTCGATCTCAAGGCGGACAGCGCCGGGCCTAGTGACTCGTTTCACCCGGTAAGGGCCTTCCCACTTTGGCGTCAACTTGTTGGAATTCTTGGCGGACTGAACGCGCCGAAGAACAAGGTCGCCTTCCTCGAAACTTCTGGCATTAACTTTGCGGCTATGGTAGCGGCGCAAAGCTTGCTGGTATCGAGCAGCTCGTACAGCAGCCTGAAGACAGTCCTCCTCAAGGAGCAGCGCGTCATCTTGTCGCAGCTGCTCTTGCTCAAGCTCATCATAAGCGAGCACTCGAGGTGACCCGTATACGAGTTCCGTGGGGAGAACTGCCTCTGCTCCATAGACTAGAGCGAAAGGTGTCTGGCCAGTGGCTCGATTTGGCGTCGTCCTGATTGACCAAAGAACCACCGGCAGCTCCTCGATCCAGTTCTTTCCGCACTTGTGCAGCCTGTTGAAAGTTCTGGTCTTGAGCCCGCGCAGCACTTCAGCATTTGCCCTCTCCGCTTGACCGTTGCTTCTCGGATGAGCAACAGAAGCGAAGCAGACCTTGGCGCCAAGATCTTGGACGTACTGCATGAAGGTGCGGCTCGTGAATTGCGTGCCGTTGTCGGTGATGATCATGTTAGGGATCCCGAAACGGCAAACAATCGACCTGAAGAACTTGACTGCTGACTGTGATGTCACCTTCCTCACTGGTTCCACTTCTGGCCACTTTGTGAACTTGTCGATTGCAACGTACAAGTACTCAAAGCCCCTGACAGCTCGGGGAAAGGGGCCGAGGATGTCGAGCCCCCAGACCGAAAATGGCCAGGATAAAGGGATCGTCTGGAGAGCTTGAGCTGGTTGGTGTATCTGCTTGGAATGGAACTGGCACGCTTCACACTTGGTTACTTGTGCAGTTGCATCCTGGAGGGCTGTCGGCCAAAATAAACCTTGCCAGAATGCTTTGCCGGCCAGTGCTCTTGCGCCAATGTGGTGACCACATATGCCTTCATGTATCTCTGCCAACAACTTTTGTCCGTCTTCCCGGTGAATACACTTCAATTTCACACCGTTGAGTCTTCTTCTGTACAGTGTGTTGTCGACAAACTGGTACATACTTGACTGCCGGGCTACTTTTTCCGCTTCTTCTTGCTCTTCGGGAAGTTCTCCTGTCTGAAGGAAACAGACAATCTGCTGTGCCCGTGCTGGAGCTTGTGGCTCGACAACAAGGACTAAAGGCACATCTGCTGCTGCGGGAACATCCGCTTCTACGGTGAGAACCTGCGGCTCAGCCGGAGCTTGATGTTCCCTGACAAGCTTGCCGGAGCAAAACTTGTCGGGAGCGTCTGCTTCAACGGAACAAACCCTAAGGCTTGCCGGAGCAGACTGTTCCTCAGCAGCCTTGTCGTTGATCTTGGGGACCTTCTTGGCGGCGGCTTCGGGGAGCTCTGCCGGAAAATAGTCACCAGAAATCAACTTCCTCTTCTTGCTTTGCCCAGTTTATGGTGTTACAGACAGTTGAGTCAGCTTGAGCATAAAGATCCCTGGTTCCACAGGTAATTTAAGTGCGGCGCACTTTGACAGGCCATCAGCAATGTCATTCTGAGCTCTCGGAACATGTTCCATCTGTAGGCCGTCAAAGTGCTCTTCTAGCTTTCTCACCTCATCAACGTAAGCTTCCATCAACGGGCTCTGATAATTCTTGTTCACTTGGCGGACGACAAGCTGTGAGTCACCCCTGACAATGAGCTTCTTAATCCCAAGGTCTGCTGCGATCCTGAGACCGGCAAGCAAACCTTCATACTCTGCAGTATTGTTCGTTGCTTGCTCCTTGGAAAAGTGCATCTGGACTACGTACTTGAGGTGCTCTCCGGTGGGTGCAACAAGTAGCACGCCCGCACCGGCGCCTTGCAGCGAGAAGGCACCATCAAAGTACATCAGCCACTCTTTGCTTGCCTCCTTGACGGGGATGCTCGTTTCTGGAATTTCTTCATCTTGTGTTGGCGTCCACTCTGCTATGAACTCCGCCAATGCCCTGCTTTGGATAGTTGAAGTGCTCTCAAACTTGAGGCCAAAGCTTGACAATTCCAGTGCCCACTCGACAGTCCTGCCTGTTGCTTCTGGATTTTGCAGTATCCTCTTCAGCGGAAAACTAGTGACGACAGTGATCTCATGTGCTTGGAAGTAATGGCGTAGCTTTCTCGAGGCCATGAGAAGGCCGGAAAGCAATTTCTGCACACCAGAGTACCTTGATCTAGCTCATTGCAGAAGGGAACTGACAAAGTAAACTGGGCGCTGCACCATCCTTTTCTGCATCTTCTCACACGCCTGCGCAGATCCATCTTTGTCGGGACCAGAGCTTGTCGGTGAAGTCCCCTGCTCGTCGCTGGATGCACCTGCCGTGGTTGCTGGCTCATCATCCGCCTCCCTCTCCACTACTAACGCAGCACTAACCACTTGATTGGTTGCCGCTATATATAGCAGCAACTTCTCTTGTGGCTTAGGTGCGACAAGTGTTGGAGTGGAGGACAGGTATCTCTTCAAGTCCTGCAGCGCAGCCTCCGCCTCCGGAGTCCACTTCATTAGACCTGCCTTTTTCAATATTTTGAAAAACGGCAGGGCACGCTCAGCAGATCTAGAGATAAACCTGCTGAGAGCAGCCACGCAACCGGCAAGCCTTCGTACATCCTTGACGCGCTTTGGTGCTTCAATCTGCTCAATGGCCTTGATCTTGTCGGGATTGGCTTCAATTCCTCGCTGAGACACGAAGAACCCGAGAAGCTTGCCGGAGGGGACCCCGAACACACACTTCTCGGGGTTAAGCTTGAGGTTGATCTTGCGCAGATTTGCAAATGTTTCGTCTAAATCTTGAATCAGGGTCGCCCTGTCCTTGCTCTTGACCACTATGTCATCCATGTAGGCTTCCACATTTCTGTGCATTTGCGGCTCAAAAGCATGGTGGACTACCCTTGCAAATGTTGAACCAGCATTCTTCAAACCGAAAGGCATCCGTACGAAATAGTACATGCCACACGGGGTGATGAATGCGGTCTTCTCCTCATCCTCTTCTGCCATGAAGATCTAATGGTATCCTAAGTATGCATCAAGAAATGAAAGCAAGTCACATCCGGTCGTGGAGTCAACAATCTGGTCGATGCGCGGCAAGGGAAATGGGTCTTTGGGACAAGCTTTATTGACATCGGTAAAGTCGATACAAAGCCTCCATTTCCCGTTAGCTTTGCGCACGACAATAGGATTGGCCAACCATATAGGATGGAGCACTCCTCTGACAAGGCCTGCTGCTTCCAATTTCTTGATTTCTTCTACAATGAATTCTTGGCGCTCCACTGCCTGCTTCCTGACTTTCTGCTTGACGGGCCGCGCATGAGGACAGACGGCCAAGTGATGCTCAATTATTTTCCTGGGAACACCGGAGATGTCAGACGGTTGCCACGCAAACATGTCGACGTTCGCCCGCAGGAAAGCAACGAGCGCGCTTTCCTATTTAGGGTTGAGAGTGGCACTGATGGTGAAAGTACCACCAGTGCCGTCCTCCTTGGCAGACACCTTCTTGGTCTCTGGTGGAGCTGCCATTGCCTTCTTACACTTGCCGGTGGAGCTCGATGGTGCGTCCTCGACGGTAGCGCAGCACTCCGAAGAGGTGCGCTTGCCGGAGTGGGCATCAGAACTCTTGCCGGACTTGGTTTTCTTCTTCCCCCCGAGAGCTTCAACGGCAAGTGACCTGCGATATGTTGCTGCTGCTGCTTCCCGGTAGATCTTGTCGGCGCAGATAAGAGCATCCTTCTTGTCGCCAGGGACAGAGATGACACTTATCGGGCCTGGCATCTTCAGTATGTTCTATGCATAGTGAGAGGCTGCCATGAACTTGGCGAGTGCTGGACGGCCGAGTATCCCATTGTAAGGCAATGGAAAGTCAGCGACGTCAAAAGTGACCCTCTCAGTCCTGAAGTTCAATTTGCTGCCAAATGTTACCGGCAACGTGATCTTTCCCTTCGGCTTGCTCCTTCCCGGATTGATTCCTTGAAATGTGCCGGTCTCTTCAAGCTCGCCATCAGGGATCTGGAGTTTCTGGAGTACCGCGGAGGAGATCAGGTTCAAGCCGGCCCCGCCGTCAACTAGCATCTTAGTGACCTTGAGGTTGCAGATAGTTGGTGAAACCAACATCGGCAAGCACCCGACCGCAGTTATGCGATCAGGGTGGTCCTCAATATCAAAGATGATAGGTGTGCTGGACCATTTCAGAGGCTTGCGTGACTCGATGGATGGTTCTGCTGCATTGACTTCCCGCACCCACTGTTTGAGATGGCGGTGTGAAGTATGCAAAGAAGCACCGCCGTCAACGCACAGGACCTCTGTGGCTTTCTGGAACTCCTGCTCGTCGGTCTCATCATCATCCATATCTTCATCGTCGTCGTCTTCATCCTTGTCGTGGCCGCGGGGAGGTCTATCTCCTTGCCGCTGCTTAGCCTTGCCACGGCGTCCTCCTCGGCCGGGACGTTTCTTGCTGGCTCCTCCAGCACCTTCCTGGGCTTTCTCCTTGTCGCGCCGCTCGTATTCAGCCTTTTGCTGCTCAACAAGTTGCTCGACCTTCTTGCAGCTCTTGAGATCATGGCCCTTGGTGCGGTGGATCTTGCAATATTGCTTATTTATGTCGTCCTGCTTGTGGGCGACTGCCACCGCTGCGGCAACCTCCTTGCCGGAGTTACCAGCTTTGGCTTCCTTGCCGGACTGCTCAACGACTAGCACCTCTTTGCCTTTCTTCTTCCTGTTGTTCCGCCGCCGGTTTTTCCTTGCCGGGCAGTCTCCTCACTATCAGATCCTCCTGCTCCTATGTTCTCTTCGGGGAGTTTCCTCCCTTCCTCAGCACGTGCACACTTGTCGGCCAGGGCATATAGCTCACTGATGTCTCTGATCTTGCACATCGCCATCTCCTCCCGCATCCTGCGGTTCCGCACATTCTGATGGAATGCGCTGATTACTGCGGCAGGGTGGACATCTGGGATGTTGTGCTGTACGCGGCTGAATCTCTGAATGTACTTGCGCAGGGGTTCTCCTTCCTTCTGGGCAAGCAGATGAAGATCGCTCTCTTGGCCATGAGGCTTGTGGCCGCCTGTAAAGGCGCCGACAAACTGATGGCATAGATCTGCCCAAGAGGATATGGAGTTGTCCGGCAAGTGCATGAGCCAGGATCAGACGTTGGGTTTGAGCACCAGCGAGAAGTAGTTGGCAAGGATCTTGTCGTCCCGTCCCCGGCAGCTTGCACCGCGATGGTGTAGATGCTGAGGAACTCCGACGGATGCGACTTGCCGTCGTACTTCTCTGGCACGTCTGGCTTAAAATTCTTCGTGCTGGGCCACTGGACTTGCCGCAGCTCACGAGTGAACGCAGGGCAACCTACCGCGTATGGCAAGTCGCCTGGTTCCCCTGGCGCATGCATGTCAACAGAGGGCCCAGCGCGCTTGTTGGATTGACGTCGCGCTTCTCTTCGGTGCTCGATGCGAGTGCGAGCGTCTTCTTGCTGTCGTTCGTGAAGAACTTGGCGCTGATCGCGACGAGCTCGTGGATCCGATGATGTAGTGGAGTCATTGTTGAGGTGGATCCGGTGAGTCGGCGATCTTGGCCTTCGGGGTGGAGAGTGCATGGTGGTTGCACCTCCACCGGTTTCGTCGCCACCGGCTCGTGCCTGGTAGCCCTGCCGCGGCCTCGATGTACTCGGCTGCCGCGGGGTGTCGCTGTTGGCGAAGCCGATGAGACTTTGAATGGTGGCCCTCCAACCGTCGATCTTGTCTTTCGTTGGAGGGTAATCCAGGAGCAGCTGAGCTCGCGCCAAAGCTTCTGCTGGAGTGGTGGGTGGCAGTGGCGAACGGTGCGAGGAGCGGGATATGCTCGGACTTCTAACTATGTTAGAAGGAGCAGTATCCCGGCCAGGCGACCGTGTCTCGCTCGTGCCAGCACGTTGGCGTGCATGCTGGTCTTGAGCACCCCGAGATCCACCAGCTCGATCTTGGCTCAACAGACGTATGGTACTGCGAGTACCATGACGCTGTCGATCCTGCGCCTCCTGAGATGGGCGCGGAACATGTGCAGACGCCGAGGTCTGCGCAGCCTTGTCCTTGGACCTGGCAGCGTCGTGAGCTCCCTCGTCGATGTCCGTTCTCCCGTCGGCGTCTGCCCCACCACTCGTTTGCTCCGGTGGTGGTGGGATCGACGCGGACGGAACAGCTGCCTCCGAAGCCTTCTTCTTCGGTGGCATGTCGATGAAGAAGATGAAGATCTAGCTCGTGTGGACGCTGGATCAGGTTCACACAATCTCGACGCCCCCTACCTGGCGCGCCAAAGATGTCGGGGAAACTGATCCACGAACACCTATGGGACCGGAGGACCGAGCCCCTTTCGCTTCGGCGGGGGGCGGAGATCGCATGAAGAGCGGATCGAGGCGAGACACACGAGCAGTTTACCCAGCTTCGGAGCTCTCCGGAGAGATAACACTCCTACTGCTGCTTGTCTGATTGTATTGAGTTCTTGCTCAGGAGCGCTGAGTGCTACAGTACACTCGAGCTGCTAACGAGACCGAGCGTGAGTGTGTTTCTGGCTTCGAACTGAACCGAACCTCCTCTACGTTGCGCATGGGCCTCCTTTTATATGCTCAAGGGGTCACCGACAGGTGGCAACGTAAACAAGGGTAAAAATGGAAAAAGAGGGGTGGTTGGTACAGCTACCTGCACAGTGCACCCTACCTAACCCTGACGGCAGGGGACAAGGGCATTAAATGCCCGTCTTCGTCGCCCAAACAGTGCAGAAAAGGATCGTCAGGGACGCCACCGCTTGCCACGATGGCGATCTTGTCAGCATCGCATGCCACCGCGCGCCGCTGGCTACACAGCCTCCCGCCACGCGCGTCTGGAAAGACCTCAAGGCGACACGTTGGTGGATGTGCTGGAGCGGGGGCACAGAGTGGCCGCTTGCCGCGGCAAGAGCCTTGCCGCGGTCGTTGTCTTGCCGCGCCCGGAAGCTTGTCGCTCACTGGGTCTTGCCGGGACGCGTGGCGCGTCGCGGTAAGTTCCTTGAAATGCCTTGGTTGGCCTTTCTGGCAAGCTCCCCTTGCCGGGGTCTTGTCTCCTTGACTTGAATACTTTGTTCTTGGATGGCTCCAGAGGAACCACGAAGGACCTTGGCGGTCACCCGGCAAGCCTTGCCGCGGGGCGCTGCAACTGCCCGTGCACAAGTTCGGGATATTAGGGTACCCCTACTCAAGTACACCGACAGGAGCCCCCGGGCCTGGGCCACACACGGTGCCGAGTGCTGTTGGGCCAGGCCCAAAACAGGGCACGGGCACGCGCGGCCTGGGTTTCGCCGTATCTTACTCCGCACCCACCGCGCCCTCCCCCAATGGCACGCGTCGAATGTGGCGTCGTGGGAGAGATCGTGGGTGGAGAGGTGCTTGCCTCCGCCGGGCTGACGCTGGTTGACGCGCCAAGCAACAACAGCGACGAGCCTGAAGAGGAGCGGTTGCTGCGGAAGCTGACGTCGCTCTACCGCGCCCGACAAGCCAAGCTGGCCTCCCAAGAAGCGCTTGTCGCGAAGGCGGGAGTTGACATTGAGATCGCGCGGAGGAGCTCCGGGGCCTCAGGCAGGAAGCTCTCCGGTCCCTGGCGAAGGAGCGGGGGCAACTTCTCGAGGAGCGGAAAGCCTTCCTCCTCGAAAAGGCCGAAGCTGAAGAGAAGCAACGGCTTGTCGCCGAAAGCCTATTTGCGCAGGAAGGAGAGTTGGCGCAGCGCAAGGTCAATCTTGACAGCCACGAGGAGGAGCTTGCCGCGCGCGAGCAAGCAATTGGCGGGGCTCTCAAGGAGGCAAAGGATGCTGCCGCAGCTGCTGAAGCCGTCAAGAAGGAGCTGGAGACGAAGGTGGCGCAGCTGGAAGCCGATCTCAGGGCGAGCGGCGAGGAGCTTGCCGCGCTCAAGCGTGAGCGCGAGAAGGATGTTGCCGCTCATGGTGAGCTGCAGGGTCTTCTTGCTGAGAGGAGCAAGGAGCTCAGCGCCGCCAAGGACTCCAACGCAGATCTCGAGCTGAAGCTGGCCACGTTGACTCAGACGTTGGACGGCGCCAGGGAGCGGGAGGTGGCCTTGTCGGAGAAGATCAAGGCCGACGAGGCACTGCTGGCGAATGCTGCTACCGCCCACGACGCCTTCAGGGAGACTGTGGAGCACTGGACTAAGGGTCTTGTGGATCTTGCCGCCGCCATCGACGGGGAGCTGGCGCAGCTAGGGATGGAGGATCTCGGGTACTCCTCCGACGAGCACCTCCAACCCGGCGCCAAGCTCAGCTTGTTCTTCAAAGGCGTGGCGACGGCACTCCAGCGACTCCGGGAGAAGATCCCAAAGCAGTTGGCCGACGAGTCACGCAAGATCTGCGCGGGAGTTCTTCAGAAGGTGCTGGTGAAGGTGGCCTTCCGCAACCCAGGCCTCAACTTCACCAACGTCCTCAGGTCCCTGCCGCCGGATGCCGATCTGGAAGCGCTCAAGGCCCTTGTCGCACCCATTGTGGACAAGGTGAGCGAGATCAAGAGGGTTGAGGGCAATCGCGTAGATTAGGCCGCCCGTTTTCTCTTTTTTTTGTCGCTGCTAGTCATGTTATAAAAACAATCTGTTAGAGCTGCGACAAGCTATCTTGTGATATAACTCTATTTTGGGTAGTTATCGCTATGTTATTTCCTTTACTTGCTCCCTTCCTTTGTATGTTTTACCCTACGCTTTTAGGAAACTTGTCGGCGCAGGCACCTTAGCCGCGAGCGCTGAGTGCGGGACATCAGCAGCCTGCTGGCGGTGCCGCTTCCGACAAAAAACCTTGTCGCAACTAGTCGCAGCTCACTTAAATTGTTGAGCAAACTCGAAACAAAGTAAGGGCGCAACTACCTACGAGTTGGTTCCTCCGCGCACAGGTTTTCCATACAAAGTACGGTCGTTCGAGGAAGATAACTTAAAAATTTAAAACTGATTGCTCAAACTTTGGCAACTTAGCTTTTCTGTCGTTTGCTTTCCGGTAAGGCGAAACTTCCTTGAACGATGCCTGGTCCACACCATTATCTTCTCCTTTCCCCCCGGCAAACTTGTGTGCGAGGAAACCTTTCTTTCCTTTTTGAGAAAAAGAAAGAAGAGAAAATAAAGATACGGAGCCTTACGGCTCGTTATTGCTTACCGGGGGTAGGTGCTACACAAAGTGTCAGATAGCACATGCAAGAGAAGTACAAAGCATGAAATTGACAAGATGTGCGGAGCACATGAGCTTTACTTATGCACGGGATCTGCGCCCGGCTTTATACAAAGGATTACATGCAACATCGGCAAGACTTGTACAAAAGGTGGTTGCCGGAGCAGGTTCCGGCAACCGCGCCCTACGGGTAAAACTTACGAAGATGCTCAATGTTCCAGGAGTGGGGGCACAGAGTGGCCGCTTGCCGCGGCAAGCGCCTTGCCGCGGTCGTTGTCTTGCCGCGCCCGGAAGCTTGTCGCTCACCGGGCCTTGCCGGGAAGCGTGGCGCGTCGCGGCAAGTTCCTTGAAATGCCTTGGTTGGCCTTCCCGGCAAGCTCCCCTTGTCGGGGCCTTGTCTCCTTGACTTGAATACTTTGTTCTTGGATGGCTCCAGAGGAACCACGGAGGACCTTGGTGGTCACCCGGCAAGCCTTGCCGCGGGGCGCTGCAACTGCCCGTGCACAAGTTCGGGATATTAGGGTACCCCTACTCTAGTACACCGACATTTGTAGACTTTATTCATCATGACGATTTGATAGAGTATGAACAATGGTTATCTACGAGGGAGGTTCCAGGAAGACTGCAAGATGATAGGCATCAACCATTTTGAGTTCGTTTTAGCGAGACCATTATGCGTCGCCTTGTAACATTATTAAGTTAGTTTCGGTGCATATAGTGCAGTGTAACATTATCAAGTCAGTTTGTTTCTGTAATTATACGTCACCTTGTCCATATGTGTTACCCCAACCATCAATATTTTGCATGATGCACTAGGTAATTCGTGTTCAGAAATTTCATTGTGTATCTGCTTAGTTGGCTGGTATTACCTGACAGGCTTCGGGCACATTCTTATAGAATCTTAATTGTCAGGGAAAAAAAACCTATGACCTTACTGAGTACAATTTTGTTATAGGGCTAGTACACTGGAAATCAGGGGCAGAGCTCAGCCACCAGCTCCATCTACTCGCACGAACAACAAATTTTACACAGACATGTGCAACTGTATTTGCTTTCGTATCAATAATTCGAAAGATAATACTAATCTCCTTGACTTCACCGAGAATTGCAGTATATGATGCTGGTAAAAATCGTCTCGTCAGTTCTTTAACACAATTACGAGTCAGGTTGCAAAACAATTATCTAAAACTTACCTTCTCTCACAATCCACGCCTTAAATTTACCTCGCACATGCCTGGCGAGCAGGACAGATTTCTCCGCTCCATGTTGTAATTTTACCTTGCAAGCGTTTTGTTTTTATGGTGGATGTGCCGCCCACTCTATTGTAATTTTACCTCACACAGCTTTTGTTTCTTACGGGAGTTGTGGTGTGGTGGTGTGTGTCTAGCTCCTACGGGGTGGCTGGGGTGAGGAATAACTATTCCTGACCCAGGATGGCAAATAGCGCGACCATGTCGGTATATGTGTGGTATTATGTTGTGATATTATGATGTATATATATATTGTGATATTATGTTGAAAGGTGTCATATGTGTGGTTTCCGACCATGTCGGTATACATGTTCATCTCTTCCTATATTTTTCTCATCTCATTTGTTTCCCACCACCTTAACCATCATCTCCTTGCAAGAAGACAATGTAGCATCTTTCTGCCAGCCCTCCTCTCCTCTACTTTCATTCTGTTCATTCTCGTTGCTCTAGCACTTCATATCTGATTTATAAATGAAACGGTTTTCACCCCCTACAAGAGATGATGACATATTAAATTTCCTATTTACAAGTTGCATTCAGTGCAATGATAATGGTTGTCTCTCATTCTTTGACAGCAACAAATATAAAGTTTTTGCGCCTGCAAGAAACATAAGATCATCAAACTGCTGTAAACCTCACTCACAGATTTCGGTGCTCATATGCAGAATTACACATGTTGCACAAATGAGGAAATTAATGCAAAAAATTCTCTAACAACCGCGTCGAAATCAGGGGGTAATTGGACCTCACTGGTCTGTTGGCGTCAATTGATTTGAGAACCGAAGTGTTAGAGGCCCTCGCAGAGATAATGGGAGCGGGCGCGAGGCCAACTTTCTTCATCTCAGCGAACTGGTGCGGGAACGCGTGCGCCTCCATCGCCTACAGCGAGCTCAACTCGTCGTTGGCCCCGTCAGCAAACAGGAACGCGAATGCTCTGTTCCTGCACGTACAACAATTTTAGAGCAATCCATCAGTCCACCTGAAACCCGTTGAGCTCATCAAAGGCCGTCAGACAGGAGCTCACCTGAAGTCAGTGTTCTTGCGCCTGCATTCAGTTATTGCGCCTGCAAGAAACATAAGATCATCAAACTACTTTAAACCTCGCTCACAGAATTCGGTGCTCATACGCAGAATTGCACATGTTGCACAAATGAGGAAATTAATGCAAAAAATTCTCTAACAACCGCATACAGATCAGGGGGTAATTGGACCTCACTGGTCTGTTGGCATCAATTGATTTGAGCACCGAACTGTCAGACGCCCTCGCAGATATAATGGCAGAGGGCGTGAGGCCAACTTTCTTCTTCATCTTGGCAAACTGGTGTGGGAACGTGTGCGCCTCCACCGCCTACAGCGAGCTCAGCTCTGCTCCTGCACGTACAACAATTTTAGAGCAATCCGTCAATCCACCTGCGTCAGACAGGAGCTCACCTGAAGTCAGTGTTCTTGCATTGTGTGCATTCATAAACCAGATTGAAATATTCCCTTTTAGCAATATACAACTGTAGCCATGCCCATCGTTGAAATATTATACTGTTGCCTAATTGTTCATACTTGCTATACAGGAGGGTTTACCTTGTGGTGGCCTCGCGCTCGCCTTCCGAGACAGAAATCTTGTCAGCAAACTCGACATGTGTAACAGTCGCCTGCAACCACGCTCGCCTTGTCGGAGCATCTGCTCTTCGCTGCTCAAGATCGCGTCCACCTAGAGGGTCTAGTTGCTAGCCGCGTTCCCTTAAATGGAGCCTTGCCTTCACATTCTTCATGAATGACAGAGTGGTTGCAGCGAAGTGGCACTTGTAGAGGAACAAACGGCATGCGCCAGCAAAACACGAGAGCTTTGTTAAATACATAATTACCAAAAAATCCAACATAAAGGATGTTTCGTTGCAATCAGGGGGGTCTAGTGGTGAACCTTCCCTGATGCACTACTTTCCCATGGTTTTAAAATTTTATAAACAATGTAAACTTTTTAAAGAAACTCACCTCCCTTTAATATTAAGTAAGGAAATAAAGGAAAAGAGGTTGTACGTTGCAACAGGGGACAAATATATATATTTTTTGGGGTTCAAAAACAACTTATGTATGGCATGTTTATTGATTTGCCAGAAATTGTAGAATAATGAAGCCTAAATAACAAAATATATTTATCGGTAAGTTATTGTATATGCCTAAACAACTTATATATTTTGTAGAATAATAACAAAATATAAGCCTAAACAACTTATATATTTTGTGGTAATCTGAGTAACCAAAGTAATAAATATATTTTGTAGAATAATGAAGCCTAAATAACAAAACAGGGGACATATATATATTTTGCGGTTCATTACCAAATTATATATTTCATGTTTAGTACTTTGACAGAAATTGCAGAATAATGAAGCCTAAATAACAATGCATCGGGAGAAATAAAATCATTTTTATGTTGTAAAAGAACTCTGAGCCAACATTTCAAGTTATTTAGATGTTGAGCTTAGTGATGACGCGTCGTTGTGCATAGTACTATGTTATATTACATGGTAACAAACAGCCCCAGGACCATGAACGATCAATATAGATATTTATGTTACCTTCTAAAAGCAAGGCCCTCGAGTTTCTTCGGAGCGGACTGTTTTTTAAAACCAAACCAGCACTCAGGTAGATAGAAACCATGCTATATGCAGACCACCCTAGAACTACATCCTTCTCTTGCATTTCTTCTGAAACTTCTCCAACAACATCTATCTTGTTCAATGCCGCATGGCTGGTCATTAGAAGGCAACATGTGAGGTTATCCGGCTTAATATTCTTCACCTTCATCTCCTCAAAAAGGCTAGGACCTTCTGATGCTGGCCTAACTTCATTCAAAGGGACATCAAACTGTTGATGAGGTAGAGTACTGGCTGAGATGCCAAGTTCGTCCATCTTGCGATAAAGGTCTGGAAACTATCGGTGTAAACCACCAATAACTGCAGTGTTATGTATTGACAGATTTGATGAGCACCTTCGAAGAACACTTTAGGAGTGGAGATTACTCAAGTAACAATGATTTAGTAAAACTGGAAGGTTATCATCAGCATGTCCTGACCTGGTGTTAGTTTTGGAAGTTTCTGTAAATATTGAAAGATATAACAGACATGAAGCAACATCAGGTAATCCCGTAATAGCAACCTGCCATTATAGAAGTTGCATCAGAACAAATACCTAGAATCAAGTAATCCCGTAACAGGTCTCACAAAGAGCAAGGATCAAGTGAATCACCACTAATATGAACTACGAACTATACCTAGAATATCCTGTCCGTCTCCCATGTTAGGATTAGATGGGTCAAGCTGAACTTGAAGTTTGCATGACAAACAAAGTAAAACCTCAGTTCAGTTTCTGGTTTTCAAGTGTTTATGAATTTACTTGTTTTGAGCTCACTTCAACTTTTGGATGATATTTTTCTGACGAGTAATGCTATCAAAGTTTTAAACAGCCATCCTGGATGCTATACGTACGACACTCCCAGATGCGATTGCAGATGCTATACGTACCCTTGGATCTGGATGATATGCATCTGTCAATCGCTGGATCACTTCAGCTCTCTGAGATGTGCGGCTTAAATCAGGATTGTAAAAAAATTGTATGTCTAACTGTTGTATGCACAGCAAAATCGTTTTTTGACCAAATTAACTGATTATAAATGAACGCTATGGAAAAAGTACACAAAGTTCCACTGGCAAGATTTTCTTTTTCACGGGTTCGAGGTGAGCTTAGAAGAAGTTCACAGTCCAAAACCAGTACTCTGGCTGAATATGTCGGCGCAATGCTCATGTAAAAGCTACTCTAACGGAACTGAATCATAAAAGTCGAGCTACGGGTGTGCATCTAGCTCTCTTACCTCGGACCATCAAAAAGAAAAGCGAAGTAGCTAACCTCGGAGACCGCCCACTCCCACATCGTCTCCGCGTGCTCCTGGTGCTCCATGGCTGCGTTCGGCGTCGTCAGATCCTCCTGCGCACAGGTAGTTCCACCGGGAAGTCTACATCTCAGTCCAGAGCCGTCAAGTTCTTGGGTTACCAATCGAGGGATAAAAAACAGCAGAGGAGATGGTGGATCGTTGGAGAGGAGATGGGTACCCTGTGGAGAAGATTCACCTTGAGGAGATGGGGGATCAATGGAGAAGAGAGGCGTCGGGATGCACATCCATCCTTGGTCGTGTTCGTCGAGGTCGGACGGACAGGGCCGCACGGGCCTTTGTAGAGGGGGAGGGTAGAGGGTTGGCGGATGGGGAAGGGAAGTACCAGGGATGTGGTGCTGACTCGTTGGTCTCAGATCACCGCCGGTCGCCGGTATCCGAGGCGCCGCCGCCGGCGGTGTCCTGGTGATCTGCGATAGTCATGTCCCGGTGATCCGCGACGTAATTATCTATAATCACAAAGTAACTGTTCAGCCCCATCTCTCAAAACTACCTTTGTATGCATATTTCCAAGTTTTATAAGAAACTTGAGTATCATCAGGGGATGTTGCATCGTGTTGTAACATTGTTACTGCAGTAAAAAGTAAAATAAAGCACAAACCTATAAGCTAGGGACTTTGTGAAAACAAAAGTCATTTCTAGCATGAATAAAATAAAAAATGTAGTAATAAACTTTGTTATAATATGGCTTCATATTCTGAACAGTGCAGGCAAAGGTTTTTGGTTAAATATTCTGAAAATCTGCATCTGTTGTATATAGATGTTGCGTGAGAATATCCAAACATAGTACATATATATGCAATTAACTATTATAGCACATAATAGAATGAATACAACGAACTGGAAAACATCAATGGGTGCTTCTACCTAAACCAAAAGGCGGTTCAATCTTCCTTCTGCAAAGGACAACCTTATTACAACAAATTTAAGAGGGAAAGAAATATAGGCAATCACTACCTACATAACACATCACAAAAGCCATATGCTTAATTACACCAGGAGCTCGATCGCACAAAGTTTCACAGCTCAAACTTCTACACTCACCGGTCCATCCATCATCCATGGCGGATCCACCACATGCTTGGCTTAAAGTTTGGATGGTTTGCCACCTTCATCTCACACGACATGTCACACTGCATCCATGAATCAATCCAGTTAATGTTCCAGGACAGGAAAAAATTCAGAGTAAATCCATCGCTGCATGCATGGGTCAATGAGAGATGGTCGATCAATTGTTCAATCAGATGGATTACAAGTGAGAAGCAGTTGACTCAGATGGCACACGATGCATAGCTCGACCTTTGGACGTCTAATGGTCTCATAACATAAAGGTGGGATGATTCCGTAACTATACTGAAGGTTTGTGCGATTAAGACCACTGAAATATATACCTGATTGTGAGTATTTCTTCACGCCTTTGCTGGCGTTCCTCGGTGATGCCCAACAAATATCTGAGTAGACTGAAAACAGCAAAGTCTGTTTGTTGTTGCTTGCCTGAAATCAGCAAACTCATGTACATATAATACTGAATTTGACACTGCTTTGTAGTGCTTCCAACTACTGATAGATATATAGAGTTCACCGAGTAGTACATGGTTATGAGTAAGATGATAGTTTAAGGATCGAGGATCAAGTACTCTTATCTCATTGATCACTAATAGTTGTAAGTTTCAGAATGTGCATTGTGCACAAATACTGACAGTACAGAGTTCATCGAGAAGTCAAAGGTTATCTGTAAGAAAATATCTTTGCAATCAAGGGCGAAATACTCTGAATAGGCGTTCATACAATATCTGGCAAGAATTCAGGACCTATCTTATAACCTATAAAGGGGGCAAACCTTTCAAAATGATTGTAGGAAATATGTATCATCCAACTTTGTTTCAAGCACAATACCAATTAAAAACCTCACGTTGCTGTCACAAAAATATATAGAACAGTCTTTACAATTATGCCAAGAAAATTCAGTATGGATGTATGTTAACCTGGAGCTGTCGTAAGGTTCAGTCTTGACCTCATGAACAAATTCGATCTCAAATTGACTTGAGTCGCATGATTTATGGATGAAAAAAAATTCAAAAACAGTGGCATAGAAATATATCAAAATAAGAGATATTTTATCTTCCATGCGCTGCTGTGAAGAAACCAATCAAATATGAACATGTTATTCGATATGGGATATAAAGAACACAATATGGAGCGTAGCTTGCTTTCTGTTTGAATTTTTGTCTGCTATCCTCAAGTTCAGATGCTATGATCTAGATGCATCTATGGAAGTAGCTTATAATGATGTATTTCCCTTCTGGATATGCTAAGTTTTACCTGTCAATGTTCAGTACCAGCAGCAATTCGTAGCATTCCATTGGGGGTGCAGATACTCCAGTGCCTAGCTAGAGAGCAATTGCATTGGCCTTCTTCTTCACCGGATTGATTCTTTCCAAATCAGACACGGGTCTCGCGCGCAAGCACAACGCCGTTCACCAAGCCCCCGCCGGAGCCCCACCGGCCGGCGTCCTCCTGCGCCTCCTCGACCCCGCCTCCTCGCGCCCGCGCGCCGCCGCCTTGGCCTCGCCTCACCGGCGACAAGCCCCCGCCGGAGCTCCCCGAGCTCGCTCGCCTCCTCGCCGGAAGCCGCCGCCGCTGGGAATGGATTCGCCAATGCCAGCCGCGACACCGCGGCGGTGGCGGTGCAGGCGGCGGCGTCATGGTGATCCACGACGGCGGCGATGGTCGCCGGCGTCTCCCTGGTTCGGCGGCGGCGGCTGCATCCCGGGAGAGGAGGAGCAGCGACTTGGGATCTCGTCCGCGTCTTCCCTGCTAGGTCCGCGGCGGCGGAGGGAGAGTTGGGTGAGTGGAGGGGCGGATCTGGCCGCCGGCTGATTCCTTGGGTACGGGTGCGGGGAGAGGGCGGCGATGGTTTGGTGGCACCCGCGGAGGAGTGGGGTGGATTGGAGGCCGACGGGGTTGGGGAGAGGATGAAGGTGGGCGGCTGCGGTGGCGGCGGCCGGAGGCAGGGCCAGTCGACGAACACCCATGCGGCGGCGGCGTCGACGGCGGCGTGAGGAACCCTAGCATGCGAGGGGCTAGGGGACAGGAGTGCCTCGTCCCTGCGTTTTTCTTTTCGACGGGAGATCGAGATGAGCGATGTTTCCTGAGGGCTGGTTTTTTTTCTGCAGTGCGTGTGTGGGGTGGGGAGGAGGGTGGGAGGTGACGAAAAAACCCAGCGCTTGTGTGGGGTGGGGAGGAGGGTGGGATGTGATGAAAAAAAACCAGTAAAAATAAACCGCGCAGACTATTCACCAACTGCTTCATTAGGAGTAGAGATAGCACACCAAATCCTTCTTTCTCTTTTTACTTTTTTCTCCTTTATTTTCGCCAAGAAGACTGTCAGACCTTGGAAACCGCCAACCGAATCTAACTTCACATGGAAACAACTCTCTTGCCAGGACGAGGCTTGCCTGCTTCCTCGGCGTGCTCCCATCCATACTCCCCCCAATTTATTCTTCATCCAACGGCCGAACCAAGTCTCCTTCCCCACGTCCCCTTTTTCAGCCAAAATAAAACATAAAATCACCTGTATTCTCTATCTTCCCTCGAATACCCGAACAACCATCATATTTTCTTCTCCGAGAGCACAGGGGAGCCGTGCGAGCCTGCGAGGTAACCCATGCAAGCACGGCCACGTATTTGACGACTCGGTGTGAACAGCGACGTGGCTGGCACAACGGCGGCAAGGTTAGCCCTCGCTCGATGTCGGAGTCCGGAAGTGACTTGACCCGCACGAGGACGACTCGTTCATGGTCGTGGCGTGCACAACAGTGTGGCCGGCTCGGCGGCGTTCCAAGCGGGCTCCTCTGCGGTGGAGATACCGCCGTTGACTATAATCATGCTAAAGCAATGCAAGCAGGGCCTAGCCCGGAGTGTTCGTCAATGCGTTCGAGGAGCAGCGGTCTGGTGCAGTTGGTGATTGGCGCCGAACTTTAACGACCAATAGACCGCCCACCCCAACGTCCGCGTCCCTCATGGCTGCGCTCCGCCTAGGCGACTCCGGCAACCTCATGCTGCTCGACGAGTAGAACGCCACGCTCTGGAAATCCATCTGCCGGCCCATAGGCTTGCTTGTGTCATCGGCCGCGTCGGACTTTAACGGAGGAGGACAACGAATGAGGCCGTTGCCATGCACATATGGATGGGTCACCGTAAGGCCTGCCGGCGGCAGCAGGCCAGCTCGCCGCGTGGGGCGGGGTGCGTGCGGTCTGCCAGGACTGTGTTCATGGTTAGGCATAGAGCTGTACGTCGATATGATGAAGGTCTGTTGCAGCTTGTAGCTTTTGCTGGGAGTGTGACCGATGCCGGCGACACAAGCATGGCTGATGCGAATAGAGTAATAGACTCAAGGCCATTGACGTGTATTACGGGTGGGAGAGGATTGCATGTATAAGGGTGGATGAGGATTAGACCGGTATTCTTGATTGCTTTTTTTTTGGCAGTGAAAAAGAACTGATGGAGAAGAAATTACTGGAACCGTTCGATGCGAAAGGAAGAATGCGGAGTACGGATGGGAGCAGGGCGACGGGAGCAGGCAAGCCCCGTCCCTCTTGCCCCGTCCTTCTTATTGTTTTCTCTTTCCTTATCTCTCTTTCTTGCAAAAAGGAAAGAGCCATGCTAGAGATCCGGTCCCAAACTGTCAGCAGCCCTCTATCCTTTCAGGGCTATGGGCCACCTATCGTTGGGCCAGCAACGGTAGGCTTTCCGTCTAGGCCCATCTGGACACTCAGGAGCTGCAGCCCAGCAACACAACTACATATACGCAAGGCAGAGCAACGAGAAGAGCATCCTGGTTGGGATCAAAGGGACGGCGGCGGCGGCGACTTGTATCTGTTCCCCTCTGTACTTCTTCTTCTACCTCAAGCTTTCCTGTAATCGCCACCATATTTGATTCCTTCATCGATCTATGAGAGAATAGTAGTGGGTACCTAACACGTGGTATACAGAGCGAGTCCACCACCCTTCCAAAAAATTTCATCACCTCGACGAGACTGCGTTTCTCCACCGCCATGGATCCAGAGCTCCGGGAGTACCTCGACAAGCTCAGCGAGAGCCTCGCCAAATCGTATGAAGAGACGCGCTCCGACCTCAAGGCACTGAAGACGCGGCTTCAGGGCCAAACCAGGAAGCTCGATGACCTCTTCGACCCCAAGTCCCGCATGGAGGAGCTCGAGAGCACCCACGGCATCATCGCCGATGGCCTCACACCGGCGGAGGAGGCCACCGACATCGTCCCCGACCTCGCTGTCTCGGCTGCGAGCGCTAAGCCTCTCGAAGTTGACGCCACGGGCATCGATGCACAGACGCCCACAAGTTGTTCGACGGATGGTTTCAACCCCAACGTCGGCGGAGACGACCCCATGGCGGCCTGCCAGACCGCTTGTAGTACGCCTACGTCCCTCACCATGCCGCTTGGGGACGCGCCAACCCTGCCGAGTGAGCCAACTCTTGTGCTCGACCCAAACGCACTTGCGCCTACCAAGTGCTCGACGGCGAACCTCAAGCATGGTGACAACACTACCGACAACATCAAGGCTACTATGGTGTCACTACTACCATCCAAGGCAGTCCCATTGTTTGCTGACAACAAGTTCACCTCTAGGGTGTTCATATTGTGGCCACTAAGAGGGAATGTGACAGAATGGCAACCATGGCCTCCACCTTTGCAGGTGTGGATCACACACAAGGGACGCATGTTCAGGCCAAGACCATGGCCATTGTTCGAGTACTATCACGGAGCTGTGCAACTGAGCCAGTCCTGGCCACCACCGTGGAGACCATATTTGGAGTTGGGCCTCGGAACTGGGGCTAGGATGAAATGTTCCTATGCTGAGTGGACATACTCGTTGGATATTGGCTCCTTGGATTCTGGTGAACCTACACTACACGCCACAAGAGAACTAATACTGAATGAAATGGATCATTTGCTAATTAAGCTCGCTTGCCATAGCAGTTCAGAAGGCTTTAGCATCAGGGAAGAAGAAACTACATGCATGAGAGGTTTTAGGCAGCATGATATTGCACAGCCATACTGGAGGCTAGGGAAACAGCCAGTGGGAAGTGACCTGAGAAAGTTTTGTGTGTGTTTGAATGAGCTACAGCTGGCTAGAAGTGGCATAGAGCCTGTTACTCTTAGCAGAATGGTCACCAACAGGAATCATTGTACATCCGGGGAGCATAAGAAATTAAACATGAAGTGCACTGGTAAGAGTTCTTGTGAGAAAAAAAACTGGATTGTGTTCCTTACGCCCGAGCACTAGCAGACCATGGATGGTGTTCCCAGTCGAGTGGCCATTATCTTCCAGGAGAGAACTTCTTTGTTGGGGCCAAGATTATAAGTATGGAAGTTACTTGCACAGTAAAATTATGCTCAACCAGAGGTGTTATATTCAGTTCTTATTCTGGTCCTTTAAAATCTTCAAGCAATTGTGAGCAGCCTCAAAATCTAGAGAGCTCTGATGCTACTACTTTGACACCGCCAGTCGAATTTCAGTCATCTTATTCTATTGGAATGATGTCCTTGAGCTACATGTGTGATATTCTTCACTCCTTTAGCAATGAAGTCGCAAGGAATAGTGTTGACAACCGATCAATAATACTGGTCATGTGGCCTCGGCTACTGAGATTCCTATCACCTGCCAGTTCTGAACCTGATGGTATGACTAGCTCCTGTACTGTAGTTAATTCACAAATTTTCCCTGAGTTGAGGCATTTGTACTTTGAGCTACCTGGAATGGGGAGGTGTGGGATATATATGCAGCTCATTGACCTCGCACTTGACGCGTTGGCGCACACCAAGTATTCGACGGAAGGCTTCAAAGTCAGCTTCAACTCAATTGTGCTTGTGTCCATGAGTGGTGCATCAAGGAGTGCTACGGTGACCACGCTCTCCATGGCCGCATCTCAAGGTGTTGTACCGACGGTAGCTCTTACTACCCCCCACACCAATTATAGTGGCCTTGGTATTTGACACTTCTCAGATTGCTCGTTGTCCAGACTGTACAATTTGCAGCAGAGGCCTATGATATAAAGTCCAGCATGTTTTCTAGTGTGGTTCTCTTATTTGGGCATAAGTATTCTATCAGTGAGGATCTGAATTTTCTATCCCTACAGAGCAGCACCAGTGGCCTAATTCTTATGACCAACTCAACTCAAAGACAGTTCTCAGATTTTGCCATGGGAAGACACTACGGTCTTGATATTCTTCCAGCGTTTGTTTATACCAGTTTTTGCTTGCCTTATGAGCTTCAGTCTGCCGATATGTTAGTGGTCATCATTGACATGAGAGATGGTGGCATGGTCATCTCCAAGATGGGAAGGTTGTGGGATCCAAGAGGACTATTGTTGGTTTCATACCAAGTTTCATCTCCAGGACGGAAGCATATACCATGGGACCCTGGTGGCATCGCGCATGAACTAGAGAAGAGCTGGCACTAGCTTGAGGGCAAGCCAGTTGTTAAGGAGGGGGGAGTGTCAGCAGCCCTCTATCCTTTCAGGGCTATGGGCCACCTATCGTTGGGCCAGCAACGGTAGGCTTGCCGTCTAGGCCCATCTGGACACTCAGGAGCTGCAGCCCAGCAACACAACTACATATACGCAAGGCAGAGCAACGAGAAGAGCATCCTGGCTGGGATCAAAGGAACGGCGGCGGCGGCGACTTGTATATGTTCCCCTCTGTACTTCTTCTACCTCAAGCTTCCCTGTAATCGCCACCATATTCGATTCCTTCATCGATCTATGAGAGAATAGTAGTGGGTACCTAGCACGTGGTATACAGAGCGAGTCCACCACCCTTCCAAAAAATTTCATCACCTCGACGAGACTGCGTTTCTCCACCGCCATGGATCCAGAGCTCCGGGAGTACCTCGACAAGCTCAGCGAGAGCCTCGCCAAATCGTATGAAGAGACGCGCTCCGACCTCAAGGCACTGAAGATGCGGCTTCAGGGCCAAACCAGGAAGCTCGATGACCTCTTCGACCCCAAGTCCCGCATGGAGGAGCCCGAGAGCACCCACGGCATCGTCGCCGACGGCCTCACACCGGCGGAGGAGGCCACCGACATCGTCCCCGACCTCGCTGTCTCGGCTGCGAGCGCTAAGCCTCTCGAAGTTGACGCCACGGGCATCGATGCACAGACGCCCACAAGTTGTTCGACGGATGGCTTCAACCCCAACGTCGGCGGAGACGACCCCATGGCGGCCTGCCAGACCGCTTGTAGTACGCCTAGGTCCTCACCATGCCGCTTGGGGACGCGCCAACCCTGCCGAGTGAGCCAACTCTTGTGCTCGACCCAAACGCACTTGCGCCTACCAAGTGCTCGACGGTGAACCTCAAGCATGGTGACAACACTACCGACAACATCAAGGCTACTATGGTGTCACTACTACCATCCAAGGCAGTCCCATTGTTTGCTGACAACAAGTTCACCTCTAGGGTGTTCATATTGTGGCCACTAAGAGGGAATGTGACAGAATGGCAACCATGGCCTCCACCTTTGCAGGTGTGGATCACACACAAGGGACACATGTTCAGGCCAAGACCATGGCCATTGTTTGAGTACTATCACGGAGCTGTGCAACTGAGCCAGTCCTGGCCACAACCGTGGAGACCATATTTGGAGTTGGGCCTCGGAACTGGGGCTAGGATGAAATGTTCCTATGCTGAGTGGACATACTCGTTGGATATTGGCTCCTTGGATTCTGGTGAACCTACACTACATGCCACAAGAGAATTAATACTGAATGAAATGGATCATTTGCTAATTAAGCTCGCTTGCCATAGCAGTTCAGAAGGCTTTAGCATCAGGGAAGAAGAAACTACATGCATGAGAGGTTTTAGGCAGCATGATATTGCACAGCCATACTGGAGGCTAGGGAAACAGCCAGTGGGAAGTGACCTGAGAAAGTTTTGTGTGTGTTTGAATGAGCTACAGCTGGCTAGAAGTGGCATAGAGCCTGTTACTCTTAGCAGAATGGTCACCAACAGGAATCATTGTACATCCGGGGAGCATAAGAAATTAAACATGAAGTGCACTGGTAAGAGTTCTTGTGAGAAAAAAACTGGATTGTGTTCCTTACGCCCGAGCACTAGCAGACCATGGATGGTGTTCCTAGTCGAGTGGCCATTATCTTCCAGGAGAGAACTTCTTGTTGGGGCCAAGATTATAAGTATGGAAGTTACTTGCACAGTAAAATTATGCTCAACCAGAGGTGTTATATTCAGTTCTTATTCTGGTCCTTTAAAATCTTCAAGCAATTGTGAGCAGCCTCAAAATCTAGAGAGCTCTGATGCTACTACTTTGACACCGCCAGTCGAATTTCAGTCATCTTATTCTATTGGAATGATGTCCTTGAGCTACATGTGTGATATTCTTCACTCCTTTAGCAATGAAGTCGCAAGGAATAGTGTTGACAACCGATCAATAATACTGGTCATGTGGCCTCGGCTACTGAGATTCCTATCACCTGCCAGTTCTGAACCTGATGGTATGACTAGCTCCTGTATTGTAGTTAATTCACAAATTTTCCCTGAGTTGAGGCATTTGTACTTTGAGCTACCTGGAATGGGGAGGTGTGGGATATATATGCAGCTCATTGACCTCGCACTTGACGCGTTGGCGCACACCAAGTATTCGACGGAAGGCTTCAAAGTCAGCTTCAACTCAATTGTGCTTGTGTCCATGAGTGGTGCATCAAGGAGTGCTACGGTGACCACGCTCTCCATGGCCGCATCTCAAGGTGCTGTACCGACGGTAGCTCTTACTACCCCCCACACCAATTATAGTGGCCTTGGTATTTGACACTTCTCAGATTGCTCGTTGTCCAGACTGTACAATTTGCAGCAGAGGCCTATGATATAAAGTCCAGCATGTTTTCTAGTGTGGTTCTCTTATTTGGGCATAAGTATTCTATCAGCGAGGATCTGAATTTTCTATCCCTACAGAGCAGCACCAGTGGCCTAATTCTTATGACCAACTCAACTCAAAGACAGTTCTCAGATTTTGCCATGGGAAGACACTACGGTCTTGATATTCTTCCAGCGTTTGTTTATACCAGTTGTTGCTTGCCTTATGAGCTTCAGTCTGCCGATATGTTAGTGGTCATCATTGACATGAGAGATGGTGGCATGGTCATCTCCAAGATGGGAAGGTTGTGGGATCCAAGAGGACTATTGTTGGTTTCATACCAAGTTTCATCTCCAGGACGGAAGCATATACCATGGGACCCTGGTGGCATTGCGCATGAACTAGAGAAGAGCTGGCACTGGCTTGAGGGCAAGCCAGTTGTTAAGGAGGGGGGAGTGTCAGCAGCCCTCTATCCTTTCAGGGCTATGGGCCACCTATCGTTGGGCCAGCAACGGTAGGCTTGCCGTCTAGGCCCATCTGGACACTCAGGAGCTGCAGCCCAGCAACACAACTACATATACGCAAGGCAGAGCAACGAGAAGAGCATCCTGGCTGGGATCAAAGGAACGGCGGCGGCGGCGACTTGTATATGTTCCCCTCTGTACTTCTTCTACCTCAAGCTTCCCTGTAATCGCCACCATATTCGATTCCTTCATCGATCTATGAGAGAATAGTAGTGGGTACCTAACACGTGGTATACAGAGCGAGTCCACCACCCTTCCAAAAAATTTCATCACCTCGACGAGACTGCGTTTCTCCACCGCCATGGATCCAGAGCTCCGGGAGTACCTCGACAAGCTCAGCGAGAGCCTCGCCAAATCGTATGAAGAGACGCGCTCCGACCTCAAGGCACTGAAGACGCGGCTTCAGGGCCAAACCAGGAAGCTCGATGACCTCTTCGACCCCAAGTCCCGCATGGAGGAGCCCGAGAGCACCCACGGCATCGTCGCCGACGGCCTCACACCGGCGGAGGAGGCCACCGACATCGTCCCCGACCTCGCTGTCTCGGCTGCGAGCGCTAAGCCTCTTGAAGTTGACGCCACGGGCATCGATGCACAGACGCCCACAAGTTGTTCGACGGATGGCTTCAACCCCAACGTCGGCGGAGACGACCCCATGGCGGCCTGCCAGACCGCTTGTAGTACGCCTACGTCCTCACCATGCCGCTTGGGGACGCGCCAACCCTGCCGAGTGAGCCAACTCTTGTGCTCGACCCAAACGCACTTGCGCCTACCAAGTGCTCGACGGCGAACCTCAAGCATGGTGACAACACTACCGATAATATCAAGGCTACTATGGTGTCACTACTACCATCCAAGGCAGTCCCATTGTTTGCTGACAACAAGTTCACCTCTAGGGTGTTCATATTGTGGCCACTAAGAGGGAATGTGACAGAATGGCAACCATGGCCTCCACCTTTGCAGGTGTGGATCACACACAAGGGACGCATGTTCAGGCCAAGACCATGGCCATTGTTCGAGTACTATCACGGAGCTGTGCAACTGAGCCAGTCCTGGCCACCACCGTGGAGACCATATTTGGAGTTGGGCCTCGGAACTGGGGCTAGGATGAAATGTTCCTATGCTGAGTGGACATACTCGTTGGATATTGGCTCCTTGGATTCTGGTGAACCTACACTACACGCCACAAGAGAACTAATACTGAATGAAATGGATCATTTGCTAATTAAGCTCGCTTGCCATAGCAGTTCAGAAGGCTTTAGCATCAGGGAAGAAGAAACTACATGCATGAGAGGTTTTAGGCAGCATGATATTGCACAGCCATACTGGAGGCTAGGGAAACAGCCAGTGGGAAGTGACCTGAGAAAGTTTTGTGTGTGTTTGAATGAGCTACAGCTGGCTAGAAGTGGCATAGAGCCTGTTACTCTTAGCAGAATGGTCACCAACAGGAATCATTGTACATCCGGGGAGCATAAGAAATTAAACATGAAGTGCACTGGTAAGAGTTCTTGTGAGAAAAAAAACTGGATTGTGTTCCTTACGCCCGAGCACTAGCAGACCATGGATGGTGTTCCCAGTCGAGTGGCCATTATCTTCCAGGAGAGAACTTCTTGTTGGGGCCAAGATTATAAGTATGGAAGTTACTTGCACAGTAAAATTATGCTCAACCAGAGGTGTTATATTCAGTTCTTATTCTGGTCCTTTAAAATCTTCAAGCAATTGTGAGCAGCCTCAAAATCTAGAGAGCTCTGATGCTACTACTTTGACACCGCCAGTCGAATTTCAGTCATCTTATTCTATTGGAATGATGTCCTTGAGCTACATGTGTGATATTCTTCACTCCTTTAGCAATGAAGTCGCAAGGAATAGTTGTTGTGAGGAGTTAGTTGCAAATAGGAAAGTGAGAAGGGTTAAAATATAAATGTAGTTTGTATATACTGAGACAAGGAGGAATGAATCGGGAGATAAGGTTCTTCCAGAAATCCCTAGCTTCCCCCCTTAGCTTCCTGACTAGAGAAGAGAAATCCACAAAATCCAACAACATGGTGTCAGAGCAGGTGCTGTAGCCGCCGCCGGCGACCAAGGGAATGGTGGCGCTCCTTGATGTGGTCGAGGAGAGAAGAGGAGTGCTTCTGGTGGTGGACTGGAGCGAATAGAAGGAGCTGCGGCCAGGGTGTGAGGCGGTGCAGCGGGTTGGAGTTGAAGCTGGTGGCTGTGCGACCTGGGAGTGGTGCTCCTGCTTGTAGCCTTGTGCAGGCTGCTCGAAATCGGAAGCCTCGGCAAGGGTGTCGCTGGCAGAGAGAGCCAGCGCACGGATTGTGTTCGGTTGGGGCAGCAGTTGGTGGAGATCCACTGATTTGGAGGCGAGCAGAACTGTAGGTGTGGAAGCAGGCTGGAGGTGCCAAGCAAAGGTGTAGGAGAGTGTTCCCTGGAGGTGGTTGCGTGGTGTTGCTGGGAAAGATTTGTGTCCAGGAGGAGGCAGGAGCTGCTGTTGTGTTGCAAGAGAGAAAGAAGCACCAAAGGTCACAAGTGTGCTTGGTCCTGAAGCAAGAGGATTTCTGGGCTGCTGAAGACCAGGTCAGAGCAGCACATCAAGGAGAGGTTTGCAACGATGGGTGACAAGGATGCCGCTCCATCGGGAGTCACGGCAGGGGAGCTTGCAGCGGTGTTGCAAGCCATGGATGATAAATACAGATTGTTGTTCGAGGCTATGAGCAAGCAAGGAGGGAGTTCAAAACCAGAAGCAGAGGTTAAGGAGGAGGTTCATCCATTGCAAATGCCCCTGGTGAAGTTAGATGGGTCTGAAACCTATGCAAGTTGGGCAGAGCACGCAGAGACAATTCTTGTCTCAAGAAGTCTAGAGGGCTATATACATGAGGCAATTGAAAAACCAGATGACGAGAACTCCAAGGAAGGCCAGAAGTGGAAGATGACCAACGCATTGGTGAGAGCATGGCTGCTGAGTTCAGTCTCACCTCAAATTGCTAAGCAGGTGGAAAGGATTAAGGAGGCGTCCGAAATTTGGCGGCTACTGAAAGGTACATATTCTGGAGTCGGTAATGAGATGCTTGCTTGTAAAATTCAGAAGGAGCTGCAGGGGTTGAGTCAGGGTGACAAATCAGTTGTGGATTATGTGTCCGAATTGAAGAGATTGTGGAGTGAGATTGATTACTTTGATCCAATTGATATGGAGTGTGGTAAGTGTATTGAGAAATTTAACAAGTGGACGGAAAAGAGACGTGTGAGGGACTTCCTAAATGGACTTCATTCTAAGTATGAAAACAGGAGGGCTGCACTGTATGGTAGCGGAAAGCTTCCTACACTGGAGCAGGCAATATCAGCTATCATTAGTGAGGAAACCAGATTGAAATTAGAGGCAGCCAGGTCAGTGATGCAAGGTATCATGCAGCGGCGATCAGCACTCTATGCAGTAGAGGGTGGAAATTATCAAAGGTTGGGATCAAATACAACTGAGAAGAAATGCTTCGAGTGCGGTCAGCCAGGACATTTGAAGTTTTCATGCCCTGAGTTAATGGGAGGCGGCAGAGGAAGAGGGCAGGACTGGCGTGGAAGAGGCCGTGGCCGTGGGCTTGAAGGACGAGGCTACCGTGGGCGAGGTACACGCCCTGCTGCTAAAGCAAACACGTCGGTGATCACTGAAAATACCACCCAAACTATGAGTGTTGAGATGACTGCTGAGGATTGGGAGAAGTGGTGCCAATTCAAGGGGCTTTCTCTAGGTGACAAGACAACTGTTGAAGCGCCTACCTCTGCTGCCTTAGCAAATTTCGGTGGTAACAACTCTCACACTGTGATAGATAAGTCCATTGATGCACCATGGTTATTAGATTCAGGTGCATCTAGACATATGGCTGGTTCCTACAGAAATTTTATTGACTATACTCCTGATTTAAATAAGAAAACCGTTAAATTAGCTGATGGCTCCTCCCAAACCATTATGGGATCAGGAACAATTATGTGTAGCACTGATATGTCTTTGTCATCTGTTTTGCATGTTCCCTCGTTCCCAATAAATCTGCTATCCATCAGTTGCATCACAAATGAACTTAATTGTGTTGCTATCTTCTTTCCATCATGGTGCTTGTTTCAGGAACTTGGGACTGGAAGAAGACTTGGGACGGGGATCATGCATGATGGACTGTATTATCTGGATAATAATATGCCACCTGTGGTTGCAGCTGTTGCGTCCCTTTCACCACTTGACGAATTCCTTCTTCACCACCGCAGGCTAGGACATATGTCTTTTGTCACCCTTGGTAGGCTTTATCCTGCTCTTTGTAGTAAAGTTAACCAGGGGAGTCTAGTATGTGACGCTTGTCAATATGGTAAACAAACACGTAGCTCATATACATCGTCTGATAATAGAAGTGACACGCCACTTCAAGTTATACATTCTGATGTGTGGGGTCCTAGTGGAGTTTCATCTTTAAATGGATATCGCTCGTTTGTTACCTTTATTGACTGTTGTACTAGAGTGACTTGGGTTTATGTGTTGAAGAACAAGAACGATGTGTTTGAATGCTTTGTTGATTTTCATAATATGATCAGAACGCAATATAATGCTTGTGTGAAAACATTTCGCACTGATAATGGCACAGAGTATGTGAACAAGGAATTTAATGAGTACTTATCCAGTTTTGGGATTATTCATCACACAACTTGTCCAAGTACTTCAGAGCAGAATGGTTTGGCAGAAAGGAAGAATAGACATCTTCTGGAAATCACTCGTTGCATAATGATATCTATGAATGTTCCTAAGTTTTTGTGGGGTGAAGCTGTAATGACAGCTGCTTACTTGATGAATAGAATGCCATCCAGGGTACTTGGTTATAAAACACCGTTAGAGTGTCTAACGGGTGAAACAAAATATGTGGTTCCACCTAAGGTCTTTGGGTGTGTTTGTTTTGTGAAGGATTACAGACCATCTGTTGGCAAGCTAGAGCCAAAGGCGTTAAAGTGTGTATTCGTGGGGTACTCTGGTAAGCAGAAGGGATATAAATGTTGGTGTCCATCTGAAAGGAGAATGTTTGTGAGTATGGATGTGGTATTTAGGGAGCAGGAACCATTCTATGGTGAACCGACGGATTTAACTGATGTCTTCCCTGATTTGTTTGCTAATGAAAATTTAGATGCAGATTGTGAGACAGGGGGAGATAAGGAAGAGGAAGATGATGCAACATCAAGAAAGATGATAGTTGGGGTAATTCCAGTGGAAACAGAGCAAGAACGAAGACATGAGCAGCAGTATGATACATCAAGTGAAGCATTCCGGTGGCCAAAACCAAATGAGGAAAGGGGGATTCAGGTGTATACACGAAGATGTCGTATTGAGGAGGAAAGGACGCAAGTGTTGGAACCTGAGCCCGAGGCTTATGGGCAACATGGTGAGCAAGAGAAGGAGGCTGACCAACAAGATAATACTCAAGTTCAAACTAGTGATACTGGACCTTCCTTGGACAGTGGTAACATCTCTTCTCAATATGATGACCTTGATGTCCAAATAGCTTATAGAAAGCAACCACGAGCTAGTGCCAGAAAATTGCCCTCTAAATTGGATCCTTATAATGTCTCCAACTATGTCTCTTATGACATTGTTGGTCCTTCTTACAAGTCCTTTATTGCAGCGCTGGATTCTGCAGAACCCTTACCACGGGACTGGCAGGAGGCAAAATTAAACCCAAAGTGGAGGGCAGCAATGCTTGAGGATGAAGGAAATATGCCCTAGAGGCAATAATAAAGTTATTATTTATTTCCTTATATCATGATAAATGTTTATTATTCATGCTAGAATTGTATTAACCAGAAACATAATACATGTGTGAATACATAGACAAACAAAGTGTCACTAGTATGCCTCTACTTGACTAGCTCGTTAATCAAAGATGGTTATGTTTCCTGACCATGAACAATGAGTTGTTATTTGAGTAATGAGATCACATCATTAGTTGAATGATCTGATTGACATGACCCATTCCATTAGCTTAGCACCTGATCGTTTAGTATGTTGCTATTGCTTTCTTCATGACTTATACATGTTCCTATGACTATGAGATTATGCAACTCCCGTTTGCCGGAGGAACACTTTGGGTGCTACCAAACGTCACAACGTAACTGGGTGATTATAAAGGAGCATTACAGGTGTCTCCAAAAGTAGATGTTGGGTTGGCGTATTTCGAGATTAGGATTTGTCACTCCGATTGTCGGAGAGGTATCTCTGGGCCCTCTCGGTAATGCACATCACATAAGCCTTGCAAGCACTGCAACTAATATGTTAGTTGTGAGATGATGTATTACGGAACGAGTAAAGAGACTTGCCAGTAACGAGATTGAACTAGGTATTGGATACCGACGATCGAATCTCGGGCAAGTAACATACCGTTGACAAAGGGAACAGCGTATGTTGTTATGCGGTCTGACCGATAAAGATCTTCGTAGAATATGTAGGAGCCAATATGGGCATCCAGGTCCCGCTATTGGTTATTGACCGGAGACGTGTCTCGGTCATGTCTACATTGTTCTCGAACC
Source organism: Triticum dicoccoides (assembly GCF_002162155.2). Taxonomy (NCBI): domain Eukaryota; kingdom Viridiplantae; phylum Streptophyta; class Magnoliopsida; order Poales; family Poaceae; genus Triticum; species Triticum dicoccoides. The sequence goes on along the minus strand of NC_041381.1, from coordinate 227,928,874 downwards.
CGTAGGGTCCGCACGCTTAAGGTTACGATGACAGTTATATTATGAGTTTACATGTTTTGATGAACCGAAGGAGTTCGGAGTCCCGGATGAGATCGGGGGCATGACGAGGAGTCTCGAAATGGTCGAGACGTAAAGATTCATATATTGGATGATATGGTTAGGCCAAGGGGTCAAGCCCATGAGGCTTTAGATCGGTGCAAAAAGGAGTTTTGCGGAGGCCAGGGGGCCAAACGCCGGAGACCCTGGCGTCTGGCCCTGGGCCAGACGCCGAGGCCCATGGCGTCTGGGCCAGACGCCAAGGATTGTGGCGTTTGGTCCTGGAGTCCGAGTGGGACTCTTGCCTTTCGGGCAAAACCGACTTTGAGGAGGCTTTTGCTCCAAGTTTCGACCCCGGGGCTCAACATATAAATAGAGGGGCAGGGCTAGCACCAAAGACACAACAAGTTGATACACGTGATCTATTCCTTAGCCGTGTGCGGTGCCCCCTGCCACCATATACCTCGATAATACTGTAGCGGAGTTTAGGCGAAGCCCTGCTGCTGTAGTTCATCAAGATCGTCACCACGCCGTCGTGCTGACGGAACTCTTCCCCGTCACTTTGCTGGATCGGAGTCCGGGGATCGTCATCGAGCTGAACGTGTGCTCGAACTCGGAGGTGCCGTAGTTTCGGTGCTTGATCGGTTGGATCGTGAAGACGTACAACTACTTCCTCTACGTCGTGTCATCGCTTCCGCAGTCGGTCTGCGTTGGGTACGTAGACAACACTCTCCCCTCGTTGCTATGCATCACATGATCTTGCGTGTGCGTAGGAAATTTTTTGAAATTACTATGAAACCCAACAGTGGTATCAGAGTCAGGTTATTTATGTTGATGTTATATGCACGAGTAGAACACAAGTGAGTTGTGGACGATACAAGTCATACTGCCTACCAGCATGTCATACTTTGGTTCGGCGGTATTGTTGGACGAGACGACCCGGACCAACCTTACGCGTACGCTTACGCGAGACCGGTTCCCTCGACGTGCTTTGCACATAGATGGCTTGCGGGCGACTGTCTCTCCAACTTTAGTTGAACCGAGTATGGCTACGCCCGGTCCTTGAGAAGGTTAAAACGGAGTCTATTTGACAAACTATCGTTGTGGTTTTGATGCGTAGGTGAGATTGGTTCTTACTTAAGCCCGTAGCAGCCACGTAAAACATGCAACAACAAAGTAGAGGACGTCTAACTTGTTTTTGCAGGGCATGTTGTGATGTGATATGGTCAAAGCATGATGCTGAATTTTATTGTATGAGATGATCATGTTTTGTAACCGAGTTATCAGCAACTGGCAGGAGCCATATGGTTGTCGCTTTATTGTATGCAATGCAATCGCGATGTAATGCTTTACTTTATTACTAAACGGTAGTGATAGTCATGGAAGCATAAGATTGGCGAGATGACAACGATGCTACGATGGAGATCAAGGTGTCGCGCCGGTGACGATGGTGATCATGACGGTGCTTTGGAGATGGAGATCACAAGCACAAGATGATGATGGCCATATCATATCACTTATATTGATTGCATGTGATGTTTATTTTTTTATGCATCTTATCTTGCTTTGATTGACGGTAGCATTATAAGATGATCTCTCACTAAATTATCAAGAAGTGTTCTCCCTGAGTATGCACCATTGCCAAAGTTCGTCGTGCCCAGACACCACGTGATGATCGGGTGTGATAAGCTCTACGTCCATCTACAACGGGTGCAAGCCAGTTTTGCACACGCAGAATACTCAGGTTAAACTTGACGAGCCTAGCATATACAGATATGGCCTCGGAACACGGAGACCGAAAGGTCGAGCGTGAATCATATAGTAGATATGATCAACATAACGATGTTCACCATTGAAAACTACTCCATCTCACGTGATGATCGGTCATGGTTTAGTTGATTTGGATCACGTAATCACTTAGAGGATTAGAGGGATGTCTATCTAAGTGGGAGTTCTTAAATAATATGATTAATTGAACTTTAATTTATCATGAACTTAGTCCTGGTAGTATTTTGCAAATTATGTTGTAGATCAATAGCTCGCGTTGTTGCTTCCCTATGTTTATTTTGATATGTTCCTAGAGAAAATCATGTTGAAAAATGTTAGTAGCAATGATGCGGATTGGATCCGTGATCTGAGGTTTATCCTCATTACTGCACAGAAGAATTATGTCCTTGATGCACCGCTAGGTGACGGACCTATTGCAGGAGCAGATGCAGACGTTATGAACGTTTGGCTAGCTCAATATGATGACTACTTGATAGTTTAGTGCACCATGCTTAATGGCTTAGAATCGGGACTTCAACGACGTTTTGAACGTCATGGAGCATATGAGATGTTCCAGGAGTTGAAGTTAATATTTCAAGCAAATACCCGAGTTGAGAGATATGAAGTCTCCAACAAGTTCTATAGCTAAAAGATGGAGGAGAATCGCTCAACTAGTGAGCATGTGCTCAGATTGTCTGGGTACTTCAATCGCTTGAATCAAGTGGAAGTTAATCTTCCAGATAAGATAGTGATTGACAGAATTCTCTAGGCACCATCACCAAGTTAGTAGAACTTCGTGATGAACTATGATATGCAAGGGATAACGGAAACGATTCCCAAGCTCTTCGTAATGCGGAAATTGACGAAGGTAGAAATCGAGAAAAAACATCAAGTGTTGATAGTAGACAAGACCACTGGTTTCAAAGGGCAGAGGGAAGAAGGGGAACTTCAAGAAGAACAGCAAGCAAGTTGCTGCTCAAGTGAAGAAGCCCAAGTCTGGTCCTAAGCCTGAGACTAAGTGCTTCTACTGCAAAGGGACTGGTCACTGGAAGCGGAACTACCCCAAGTGATTGGTGGATAAGAAGGATGGCAAAGTGAACATAAGTATATTTGATATACATGTTATTGATGTGTACTTTACTAGTGTTTATAGCAAACCCTCAGTATTTGATACTAGCTCAGTTGCTAAGATTAGTAACTCGAAACGGGAGTTGCAGAATAAACAAAGACTAGTTGAAGGGGAAGTGACGATGAGTGTTGGAAGTAGTTCCAAGATTAATATGATCATCATCGCACACTCCCTATACTTTCGGGATTAGTGTTGAAACCAAATAAGTGTTATTTGGTGTTGGCGTTGAGCATGAATATGATTTGATCATGTTTATTGCAATACGGTTATTCATTTAAGTAAGAGAATAAACTGTTGTTCTGTTTACATGAATAAAACCTTATATGGTTACACACCCAATGAAAAATGGTTCATTGGATCTCGATCGTAGTGATACACATATTCATAATATTGAAACCAAAAGATGCAAAGTTAATAATGATAGTGCAACTTATTTGTGGCACTGCCGTTTAGGTCATATCGGTGTAAAGCGCATGAAGATACTCCATAAAGATGGATTTTCGGAATCACTTGGTTATGAATCATTTGATGCTTGCGAACCGTGCCTTTTGGGCAAGATGACTAAAACTCCGTTCTCCAGAACAATGGAACGTGCTACTAACTTATTGGAAATAATACATACCGATGTATGCAATCCAATGAGTGTTGATGCTCGTGGCAAGTATCATTATTTTCTGATCTTCACAGATGATTTGAGCAGATATGAGTATATCTACTTAACACAAGTCTGAAACATTTGAAAAGTTCAAAGAATTTCAGAGTGAAGTGAAAAATCATCGTAACAAGAAAATAAAGTTTCTACGATCTGATCGTAGAGAAGAGTATTTGAGTTACGAGTTTGGCCTTCAGTTAAAAAACAATGTGAAATAGTTTCACTACTCATGCCACCTGGAACACCACTATGGTGTGTCCGAACGTCATAATTGTACTTTATTGGATATGGTGCAACCTATGATGTTTCTTACCGATTTACCACTATCGTTTTGGGGTTATGCATTAAAGATAGCTGCATTCACGTTAAATAGGGCACCATCAAAATCCGTTGAGACGACGCCTTATGAACTGTGGTTTGGCAAGAAACCAAAGTTGTCGTTTCTTAAAGTTTGGGGCTGCGATGCTTATGTGAAAAAGCTTCAACCTGATAAGCTCAAACCCAAATCGGAGAAATATGTCTTCATATGATACCCAAAGGAAACTGTTGGGTACACCTTCTATCACAGATCCGAAGGCAAGACATTCGTTGCTAAGAATGGATCATTTCTAGAGAAGGAGTTTCTCTCAAAAGAAGTGAGTGGGAGGAAAGTAGAACTTGATGAGGTAACTGTACCTGCTCCCTTATTGGAAAGTAGTTCATCACAGAAATCAGTTCCTGTGACAAATACACCAATTAGTGAGGAAGCTAATGATATTGATCATGAAACTTCAGATCAAGATACTACTGAACCTCGTAGATCAACCAGAGTAAGATCCGCGCCAGAGTGGTACGGTAATCCTGTTCTGGAAGTCATGCTACTAGATCATGATGAACCTACGAACTATGAAGAAGCGACGGTGAGCCCAGATTCCGCAAAGTGGCTTGAAGCCATGAAATCTGAGATGGGATCCATGTATGAGAACAAAGTATGGACTTTGGTTGACTTGCCCGATGATCGGCAAGCAATTGAGAATAAAATGGATCTTTAAGAAGAAGACTGACGCTGATGGTAATGTTACTGTCTACAAAGCTCGACTTGTCGCAAAAAGGTTTTCGGCAAGTTCAAGATTCTCACTCGTATCTATGCTTAAAGTCTGTCCGAATCATGTTAGCAATTGCCGCATTTTATGAAATCTGGCAAATGGATAAACAAAACTAAATTCCTTAATGGATTTAATAAAGAAGAGTTGTATACGATGCAACTAGAAGGTTTTGTCAAATCCGAAAGGTGCTAACAAAATGTGCAAGCTCCAGCGATCCATCTATGGACTGGTGCAAGCATCTCGGAGTTGGAATATACGCTTTGATGAGTTGATCAAAGCATATAGTTTTATACAGACTTGCGGTGAAGCCTGTATTTACAAGAAAAGTGAGTGGGAGCACTACAACATTTCTGATAAGTATATGTGATTGACATACTGTTGATCGGAAATAATGTAGAATTATTCTGTAAAGCATAAAGGAGTGTTTGAAAGGAATTTTTCAAAGAAAGACTTCGGTGAAGCTGCTTACATATTGAGCTTCCAGATCTATAGAGATAGATCAAGACGTTTGATAAGTTTTTTCAATGAGTACATACCTTGACAATATTTTGAAGTAGTTCAAAATGGAGCGGTCAAAGAAAGAGTTCTTGCCTGTATTACAAGGTGTGAAGTTGAGTAAGACTCAAAGCCCGACCACGGCAGAAGATAGAAAGAGAATGAGAGTCATTCCCTATGCCTTGGCCATAGGTTCTATAAAGTATGTCATGTTGTATACCAGATCTATTGTATACCCTGCACTGATTTGGCAAGGGAGTACAATAGTGATCTAGGAGTAGATCACTGGACAGCGGGCAGAATTATCCTTAGTAAAATAAGGATATGTTTCTCGATTATGGACGTGACAAAAGGGTTCGTCGTAAACGGTTACGTCGATGCAAGTTTTTGACACTGATCCAGATGATTCTAAGTCTCAATCTGGATACATATTGAAAGTGGGAGCAATTAGCTAGAGTAGCTCCGTGCAGAGCATTGTAGACATAGAATTTTGCAAAATACATACGGATCTGAATTTGGCAGGCCCGTTGACTAAGATTCTCTCACAAGCAAAACATGATCACACCTTAGTACTCTTTGGGTGTTAATCACATAGCGATGTGAACTAGATTACCGAATCTAGTAAACCCTTTGGGTGTTGGTCACATGACGATGTGAACTATGGGTGTTAATCACATGATGATGTGAACTATCGATGTTAATCACATGGTGATGTGATCTAGATTATTGACTCTAGTGCAAGTGGGAGACTGAAGGAAATATGCCCTAGAGGCAATAATAAAGTTATTATTTATTTCCTTATATCATGATAAATGTTTATTATTCATGCTAGAATTGTATTAACCGGAAACATAATACATGTGTGAATACATAGACAAACAAAGTGTCACTAGTATGCCTCTACTTAACTAGCTCGTTAATCAAAGATGGTTATGTTTCCTGACCATGAACAATGAGTTGTTATTTGAGTAACGAGATCACATCATTAGTTGAATGATCTGATTGACATGACCCATTCCATTAGCTTAGCACCTGATCGTTTAGTATGTTGCTATTGCTTTCTTCATGACTTATACATGTTCCTATGACTATGAGATTATGCAACTCCCGTTTGCCGGAGGAACACTTTGGGTGCTACCAAACGTCACAACGTAACTGGGTGATTATAAAGGAGCATTACAGGTGTCTCCAAAAGTAGATGTTGGGTTGGCGTATTTCGAGATTAGGATTTGTCACTCCGATTGTCGGAGAGGTATCTCTGGGCCCTCTCGGTAATGCACATCACATAAGCCTTGCAAGCACTGCAACTAATATGTTAGTTGTGAGATGATGTATTACGGAACGAGTAAAGAGACTTGCCAGTAACGAGATTGAACTAGGTATTGGATACCGACGATCGAATCTCGGGCAAGTAACATACCGTTGACAAAGGGAACAACGTATGTTGTTATGCGGTCTGACCGATAAAGATCTTCGTAGAATATGTAGGAGCCAATATGGGCATCCAGGTCCCGCTATTGGTTATTGACCGGAGACGTGTCTCGGTCATGTCTACATTGTTCTTGAACCCGTAGGGTCCGCACGCTTAAGGTTACGATGACAGTTATATTATGAGTTTACATGTTTTGATGAACCGAAGGAGTTCGGAGTCCCGGATGAGATCGGGGACATGACGAGGAGTCTTGAAATGGTCGAGACGTAAAGATTCATATATTGGATGATATGGTTAGGCCAAGGGGTCAAGCCCATGAGGCTTTAGATCGGTGCAAAAAGGAGTTTTGCGGAGGCCAGGGGGCCAAACGTCGGAGACCCTGGCGTCTGGCCCTGGGCCAGACGCCGAGGCCCATGGCGTCTGGGCCAGACGCCAAGGATTGTGGCGTTTGGTCCTGGAGTCCGAGTGGGACTCTTGCCTTTCGGGCAAAACCGACTTTGAGGAGGCTTTTGCTCCAAGTTTCGACCCCGGGGCTCAACATATAAATAGAGGGGCAGGGCTAGCACCAAAGACACAACAAGTTGATCCACGTGATCTATTCCTTAGCCGTGTGCGGTGCCCCCTGCCACCATATACCTCGATAATACTGTAGCGGAGTTTAGGCGAAGCCCTGCTGCTGTAGTTCATCAAGATCGTCACCACGCCGTCGTGCTGACGGAACTCTTCCCCGTCACTTTGCTGGATCGGAGTCCGGGGATCGTCATCGAGCTGAACGTGTGCTCGAACTCGGAGGTGCCGTAGTTTCGGTGCTTGATCGGTTGGATCATGAAGACGTACAACTACTTCCTCTACGTCGTGTCATCGCTTCCGCAGTCGGTCTGCGTTGGGTACGTAGACAACACTCTCCCCTCGTTGCTATGCATCACATGATCTTGCGTGTGCGTGGGAAATTTTTTGAAATTACTACGAAACCCAACAGAGGAGATGTCTGCTCTCGACAAGAATAATACATGGGTAATTACTCCACTTCCTTGTAACAAGAAAGTGGTAGGTTGCAAATGGGTGTTTACCATAAAACATACACCCGAAGGGAAAGTAGATAGATATAAGGCGAGACTTGTGGCGAAAGGTTATAGCCAGACATATGGAGTGGACTATGATGAAACCTTCGCCCCAGTTGCAAAGATGAACACCATCAGAGCTTTAATCTCAGTGGCAGCAAATAACAAGTGGAAGTTGTTTCAGCTAGATGTGAAGAATGCATTTCTTCATGGAGATTTGAAAGAAGAAGTTTATATGGAGATTCCACCAGGGTTCAGTGGGCCTGAGACAATGGGTAAAGTGTGTAGATTGAAGAAATCACTTTATGGACTTAAACAGTCACCAAGGGCTTGGTTTGGGATATTTCGCAAGGAAGTCTGCACTTTGGGTTTTCGACAAAGCAATGCTGACCATACCCTTTTCTTTAAGAACCACGGAAATAAAACTGTCGTATTGGTCGTATATGTTGATGACATTGTGATCACAGGGAATGATGATGTGGAGATAAAGAACTTGAAGAAAATGTTGGCGAAATCATTTGAAGTCAAAGACCTTGGCTTCCTCCACTTCTTCCTGGGAATAGAAGTAGCTTATGGAGCTCAAGGTATCTATCTCTCTCAAAGGAAATATGTGCTTGATCTTCTCGCTGAAACTAGGATGCTTGAAAGTAAACCAGCTGCCACACCAATTGAACCAAACCTTCGTATTACAGCCAATTCAGGAGAACCTGTTGATAGGGGGAGATACCAGAGACTTGTGGGACGTTTAATTTATCTATCCCATACTAGACCAGACATTGCATATGCCGTGAGCCTGGTGAGTAGATATATGCATGATCCTCGATCAGGTCATCTAGATGCAGTAAATAGAATTCTGCGGTATCTCAAAGGTTGTCCTGGAAAAGGAATTCTCCTTTCCAACCATGGGCATCTAGAAGTTGAGGGATACACAGACGCTGATTGGGCTGGGTGCTTGGATGACAGGAGATCCACTTCAGGTTATTGCGTCTTCTTGGGAGGAAATTTAGTCAGTTGGAGGAGTAAGAAGCAAAGTGTTGTCGCCAGATCCACGGCAGAAGCAGAGCTGCGATCCATGGCTTCAGGGCTATGTGAGTTGTTATGGCTTCGATTATTATTAACTGAACTTCGGTTGTTTAAAGGAGGACCACTCAGGCTCCATTGTGATAATCAAGCCGCAATCAACATTGTCAACAATCCGGTTCAGCATGATAGAACAAAACATATCGAAATTGATAGACATTTTATTAAGGAGAAACTTGATGAGGGAGTACTTCAAGTAGGTTTTGTTAAAACTGGAGACCAACTTGCTGATGTATTAACAAAGGGCGTGAGTGTTGTATCCTTCTTTAAGTTGTGTGGCAAGATGGGGCTCTTAGACATTTTCACCCCATCTTGAGGGGGAGTGTTGTGAGGAGTTAGTTGCAAATAGGAAAGTGAGAAGGGTTAAAATGTAAATGTAGTTTGTATATACTGAGACAAGGAGGAATGAATCGGGAGATAAGGTTCTTCCACAAATCCCTAGCTTCCCCCCTCAGCTTCCTGACTAGAGAAGAGAAATCCACAAAATCCAACAACAATAGTGTTGACAACCGATCAATAATACTGGTCATGTGGCCTCGGCTACTGAGGTTCCTATCACCTGCCAGTTCTGAACCTGATGGTATGACTAGCTCCTGTACTGTAGTTAATTCACAAATTTTCCCTGAGTTGAGGCATTTGTACTTTGAGCTACCTGGAATGGGGAGGTGTGGGATATATATGCAGCTCATTGACCTCGCACTTGACGCGTTGGCGCACACCAAGTATTCGATGGAAGGCTTCAAAGTCAGTTTCAACTCAATTGTGCTTGTGTCCATGAGTGGTGCATCAAGGAGTGCTACGGTGACCACGCTCTCCATGGCCGCATCTCAAGGTGTTGTACCGACGGTAGCTCTTACTACCCCCCACGCTCTCCATGGCCACAATTAGCACTTTTCTTCCCATGTTTCTCTCACCTTTTCCAAACTCCAACGTGAGAAACTAGTACTCTTTCCAAACAATCAAGGTAGCAACAACAAAATCTCCTTTTTTTTACTCACAACGTTCCAAGTAGTAATATCTCTAACCAAATCTGCCTTGATGATTTATTTATTTATTTGCAACGGATGGAAAGAACAATGGCAGCAGCAGCACAATAACAGATGGAGGCGACAACGGCAAAAAGTGTATAGATGGTCGTGATGGCGATGAACAAAATAAGCGGCAGCCGAATATGGTAATGAAGTGGATGATGGTGTATATGGATGCGGCGTGAACAAAAACATGACTAGAACTCGAAACTCTAAAAATTTAGACACTAAAAACTAGCAACTCGACACACGATGCAACTGAAAATTCAACAATGCAAAAACTAAGTGGTAATGGCGAAAAGGCTCAGACTATCTAGGACAAAGATGAACTAATCAAACATTTTTTGTGGCTTTTTCTTGGATTATAAGTATGAAGAACAGATGCAATCTAAGACTATGAAAAAATGGAAAATCTCACCGAGCAACCTGAAAACTGATACACTTGATAGAGACGAGGGTCCCGATCTTTTGATGAGATGCTAACTATTGATTTGGTGGAGATGACTTAGACGATCCGATTACAAACGTGCATCGACGTTGTGCCTTAGCAATCGCTAAACCAACTTCAAGGGGTTATTGACCACGCAGGAGCACGATCAACTTGACCACGAAGGTCTATTCCTGCAAGCAATCAAAGAACAAGCAAGAATATGATTAAGCAATCTGAATATTGTGAATATGGATGAAGTATTGATAAAAGTGGGGTTTCATAAATGGGCCTGGCCTGATCGTTGGACACAAACGAAGTACATGAAGTTGCAGTGATGGCTAATTTTTAACTAAATAAAACCCAAGTCTAAACGATGCCTTAAGGGCTATATTTATAGGGGAAAAGAGAGGGGATTTCGTCCACCCTTGGCAAGGTGGGACTAAAATACCTCCCGATTCGTTTCCCCTACAATATGGACTCTAAAAACAGCCTATGAAGTAGTATTTCGAAATTACATGGGACTGGCCCAAAAATAAGGTGGTGTAGCACCAATAATAAGCTACGGACAAATTTTATGAACGGGCATCTTGATATTTCGTCCATCCTCTTGTATGTTATCATGGGGGCTTCAAAGTGCAAAAATCTTCACTGGAGTCTCCGGTCTTGTTCCCTTCGCGCGTGCCTTCATCTCCATGCTTCATCATGCTCCAGTGTTCATCCTTTTGGTCCATTCTAGGCCCTTTAACTCTAATCAACACAAATGTATCCAAGTTAGGCAGCATCACATTCTCATGAACATTATAAACATTACCAAGAAACGAAAGTACATGATAATTTAGTTGGCATGCGCGAGCTCTAGTAAATGGTCCAATAGGTATAGTAGCAGGGGTTTTGGGTGTAACTATGATAGCCATGTCCTCGTCAGAATGAAAGCTCTTAACTTGCAAAAAAGAGCAGGATGCCTGTTAACAACCACAATCACATTGCAGATCGCACTCCACATATAGGAGCAACAGAGCATGCAAACAAGGGCTAGATGGATACCAGTACGTGCCCCTTCTTCCATCGTCTTTTCCCCAGAGAGAGAGAGGCGCTCTCCCTCCCGCTGCGCTCTGCGCCAGTAGCCACTAAGGCTCCGGCGGCCACCACCACCGCGACGCACCCCGCCTGCTCGGCCATGGCCTCGAGGGTCTCGTGTCTGGGTCATCCTCGTCAGGGTTTTCCTCCCCTGTTTCTTCGGTGCCGCATCTGGAGCATTCCTCCCCCGTCTGGCCTCCTTCCCCACCGCCCCCCGCCCGCAGCTCAAATCCATTGTCGTCACGTCGGTGGTTGGCACGGCCTTTGGCCCTCTGGTCCAGGGGGATGTCGCTGGCCCCTCGCGCCCGCCCTGGGTGGTGGATGGCTGGCAGGTCAAGAGGCGTCGCCGTCCACGCGCGTCGCCTGCTCGCTCTGCCCTCCATTCGCGGCGGCGTCATGCCCAGCATGTGCTAGCCGCGCCCCGCCTGCCTCCAGAGTCCCGTATACCGGTGGAGCTTTTCGGATGCTGCTACAACTGTGGCCAAGATGACGGGCACATGTCGGCGGAGTGCCGGAACCCCAGCTTCTGCGTGCGATGTCGCGGGGTGGGGCACATCTCTTGGGGCTACACTCGTCCTTGCAGCCCGTATCCGGTGGAACAGCCCCCGCGCCCGCCGCCGGCCCTTCATCCCAGGGCCCCTTCCGCCGTAGGTCCGGCCTTGTCCCCCTGCTTCGCCTAGGAGATCTGCTTCCGTTCTGCCGCCGCCACCCCCTGGCCCTCCTCTGCCGGGTGCCGTCAGGCTGTGGACGGATGTGGTGCGGGTGTAGCCCTCTCCTGGGGCGCGTGGGGTGCAGGTTGTCTCTGCTCGCGGGTCCGGCCCAGATTTCTCCGTCCCGTTCATCACCGCCGGCGAGGCTGCTGCGGTGCCTGGGCTGCGCGACCCTGCGGACATGGTGGAAGTTTCTTACTTGGAGGCCTCGGAGGATGTCTGGAGTATGGAGGCAGAGCTCGCGCGTGCGGTGCTCGTCAGGATCACCGGCACCCGCCCGTCGGTGGATTTGGCATCTACTGCTGAGGCGCTTCATCGGGAGTTCAACATTGGCCCACCGGACATGTCCATTCGCCCGTACTACCCGGAGGATTTCCTCGTGCTCTGCGACGATGGGGCACTCCGGGAGCGTATGGTGCACGCTGGGAGGGCGTCGGCGTCCAGGTTCGAGCTCAAGCTTCGCCCGTGGATTCGACAAGCTCATGCCACGGCAACAAACCTGCCTTTCCTAGTCCCTGTCTCGCTTTGGGGCGTCCCAGCGCATGCCTGGTGCCAGAGGACTGCGGCGGTGATCCCGCGTGGCCTGGGATACGCGGGGGGGGGGGTGGATGACAGTACGGCGAGAAGGCACAACATGGCGGACTTTAGAGACTGGTTGCGTATGGACCGTCCGGAGAGGATCCCGCGGTGTCGTCTACTCTACATCGACGAGCCGAGGCGCTCGCTCTGGTCCGCGGAGGGGGGCAGTCACCGGCGGGCTGCCCGGTGTGCTTCCGTACTCT